>NW_020229583.1:0-54442 GCF_003227725.1 Camponotus floridanus | reverse complement strand
TATTATTTAAGCGTAATATTTTATGTTTTAAAATGCGCAAGAAAATTAATGGTTACATATGTCAAAACAAATAATAAAAGTTAATACTAAAACTAATAAAACTAATACTAATGAGAAAAAGTTCGGTAAATATATATATATATTAATATATATATATATATAATATATATATAATATATATTATACATAAATAGCAATCAATCATATTACTAAATAAAAAGTAATAGATTTTCAAAAGAGCAAATGATACAAACAAGTTGTGAAAACAAGTTTTCAGACTTATACACAATGAAGACTAATCTCTTTTTTTTTATTTAATGCAGTGCACAGAAGGGAATGTTCTCATTCCAAATTGTATGGATCTCATAAATTTCACTGAATTAGATACCACATATTTTCACATTCTTTCAGATAACACGCATTAAATGTTACAAAAATCTTGAAAAATACATCCAATGCTTTTAATACCGTCGGCATAGAATACAATGTTGTATCGAGCCGAATGTATACATTGTCGATTGCAGTTATTTCTGGTCTAACGATGATTATAAAAGATTGCATCGTAAAGGTTCATTTGATGCATTTTATTTTATTTGTCCTGACATATTTTTTCAATATCGCAGGTACCTAAAGTAAATTACAAAACGTAAGAAACCTCTAATTATAATGTTAGTTTAACTTTAACAAATCTTTTTAAAAAACTGAAAAAGCACCCAGTAAAAATATCTATTGGAAAAATACTTCTATAAATACATCATTGTGTCTTGATAAAATATCAATTTCGATTTTTTTTTATTTCGAATCTGGAACGAGAACGGAGTTTAACTTACTTTACAGTGTATTAGAATTCCTTCCTGACTTTCCGAGATTGTAGGTTTTCACATTCTTTTCTTGTTCCCAATTTTAAAAGTAATTTTACTTAATTTAGGAGCTACAACACTTGTTAAAAGCCATATTTGAAGGGCTGTTTTCGAATCTATGAGGAAATCAATAGATATGTATTAATAGAAGAAATATTAGACACAGAGTGTCTAATAATAACCATATATATGAAACATATCTGTATGTGTGTATCATTTTTATTACAAATTAAAATAAAATTTTTAATGTACGAATATTTACCTTAGTTTAAATGATGTGCATTCATTAAACTTCCATAAATGTTCCCTCCTGCAGATAAATTTTTTTTAAAATAAGTGAAAAAATTTTTCAAAATTTACGTTCCAAAATTTCAATAACTTTTCTTTATATTGAGGAAATTTTCAATCAAAATCCCTTTCAATCTATAAGAATAAATACAAATTATTATACCTACGTGAACTTAGCACCTTAATAAATTATTAATAAAGATTATTAAAGATTTAATACTCAAATTTATAATATTTTGTTTTGTAGTTGTTAGTAGTAAAATTTGCAGTTAAAAGTCTTTTTAAAATTATTTTTAATGTTCACTTTCTTTAATAAATATTTTAAATGAAAAAAATCATACGCTTTATTTCCGTGCTTGAATCTTATTAGCTCATTCTCTATTATTTATATTTTAAGTATAGTCTTATTTAAAAATAGTCTTATTTTACCATAAAGCCTTATTTTATTATATTATTTCAAAATAAAGACATTTACCAATATATAAGAAGAATTCAATTTCAATATAGGCCACTTTATAAATAAGTCATTAACATTTTTGTATATTTTACTAGCGCAATCTTCAACGCGTAATATATATGATCCCATTTTTCGTTAACTTCATTCTGTGGTTTTTGGTTATGGATCAACCAAATTCTATGTTCTTCTGCGATTTGTTGATCATCAGCTGAGAAGAATTTAAAAAATTAATATTTATTGGACCAGTTATATATTTTTCAAAAATTTCATGATAAATCTTAATACAAAATATAAATACCTTGGCTTACAATAACATTTTGTTCAATGTGATTATTATTTTTCAACTTGTCAGCATAACGGATAAATTTTAATGCGTTACGAAATTTATCGACCAATTTTTCTCTTGAGATACCAGCTTTATCAATTTTTAAATATTTTTTTCGTATAGGTGGCATATAGTAAGTTTCTTTACATTCTTTTGGAAATAACTCAATTATTTCCTCTGTAATTTTAGCAAATCTTCGTTTTGAAGTGTTCTTTAAAAAAAGAAAATTTAACATGTAAATATCACGATATAGAGATATAGTAAATGTAGATTATTGGATCCCAAATGAAAAAGATATTTTAATAATACATAAAAGATAAAATATTGTAAAGTAACAGAATAAAAAATTATAGACAAAATAACATATAAATATACTGATAAATACCTGATATTTAAATTCAAAAAGTATGATATAACACATTATATCACATAAAATGGATTGGCATTGAGATGTAATATTTCCTCCATGTTCATTTATTAGTATCAGAGAATTACCGAAAACTGTTTTTCATAATATTTCCTTTAAATTAAATTCCACTGTTTTTAAATTTAGTCTTCTTTTCTCTACAGGTGGTTCATGGTAATATTTCTTTATTTTCAACTAAAGAATTATTCACATTTTGACAGTTATCGCTAATCTTCTACAATAGCATTCTCAGGTTTTGTTGGAAGATTTATTAAATCAACAAGAATTGAATTATTTATATTATCATTCTCTGTACTAAAACTTGAACAATCAAAGTCGACTGTTTTATTGCGAATCTGTAAAAATAATTCAATTTTTATTATTTTTCCATTTATAATTACGCTGATTAAAAATAGTAGCAAATAGAATCAGTTTAATTACATAATAATTAATATAAAAATAGAGAAAAAATATATAAATAGAGAAAAACATACATTGTATTCATTGAAATGTCTGCGTAGTTTCAATCGATTTAAAACGTTGGGAATCAATTTATTGAAATCGGACGAATTACATTCGTTTAAAAGATCGTCCAAATCATCTACACTTTTAATATCATTCGCTACATAAAGAAAATATAAAATGTTAAATATAAGAAAATCTCAAATGTAAATATAAAATGTACATCAAACTTCAGTGTAAATAAAATAAGAGAAAAAACGAATTATACATTTATATAATAAATTATAATTTATAAAAATGTATTAATTTATTGTGCACAACAAATAAGATTCAAAAGATACGCGTAAATCAAAAATATCCAAGGCTGGTTAAATAATAAATAAGATAATAAATAATAAATAAGATAATATTATAGTTACAAAGAAATTTTTATTTGAAAAGAAATAATAAATTAGAATTACCTTGAAAAATATCACAGAGATGAGGCAATTCCCAACTCTTTAAAGAAAATCCATTTCCTCGAAATGTTTCAAAATATCCAATTTTGAGCAGAATTAGTCATCGCACATAAATGCGTACAATAATCGATCGCGTATAATAATCGGTGCGATTACTTCGGAAAATGCTCAAACGGATGTTACGGATGAGATCGTGGCAACAAGACCATCTTTTGTTTCATAAAAAAAAATAAAAGAAAATAAAGGAAGAAAAGATCGATGACAGAAAAGGAATGTTGTTTCGCTAGCGAAACGACGTAACGCACTGAATCGAGCGAAAAGAAGCTTTAGGCATATCAATGGAAAGGAGGGTGAGGGGGACTGAATATTCGTGTAACCGACAACATTCTGTTTTGCTTCAGCTTTTTCTACACAGCTCCGATCTGTGTTTAGAAGCTTCTTTTCGCTCGATTCAGTGCGTTGCGTCGTTTCGATAGCGAAACATCATTCACTTTCTGTCGACAATCTTTATACGCATCGATTACAACAGCAGAAATGTCTGCGATGATTTGTTATTTAACTTTTATTATAGGAGATTTAATTCCTTATGATAATGAAGTTTGGGATTTCTATCTTATATTTTGTGAAATTATTAATATCGTAACAGATACAATTATTTCAAACGTTCAAATAAATTTCCTTAAAGAGTTAATAATTTCTCATCATGAAATGTATATACGATTATTCAATGATCATCTAAAACCCAAATTTCATTTTATGGTACATTATCCAGAAATTATTCGAAGAATGGGACCTCTTAAAAGTTTATCTTCTATTCGATATGGAGGATAAAAGTTTATCTTCTATTTCTATTCGATGTTTCATAAAATTTCGAAGAATTATGCGTCTACCGTAACATCAAGGAAACATATAACATTAACATTAGCGATCAAATTGCAATTGCATTCTTGTTATAGATTTCTTTGTAAAAGAGGGCTTAACGATATAATTGAAATAGGTCCAGAAATAAGATTAGTATCAAGTGATTCGGATGTGCATTTAATAACACTCATTCGTAGGAAGACATTGGCAACTTGTTTCAACTCAATTTTTACGAATGTATCCCATAATCATAGTGCGCAGGCATCGAACTCACACGTACGCTTACACTCACATGTCCGCTCAGCTGTCAGCTGTAGTTGCGTGCTGCTGGCGTACGCAGTCTGGTAACAGCGTGCGAGAGCTAAGACGTTTTAATAAAAATCTTGTGTTTGCGTAGTAAATTAACAGAGAAAATGAAGTGTACTCTGCAGGAATATACGGATATGATTGTAGCATACGGACTAGCGGGAGAAAATACTTATCGTGCGGCCGCAATTTACATGGAATCATTCTCGGGCGTGCACGAAAACCAAGTGGCCGTACAATTTTACGTGTTGTGCAATAATTATGTGAAACTGAGTGTCGTGCATAATATCGGGATAACCGGTCCAGCAGTGCGTCTTCATGTACGAGATGAAGAAAGGATTCTTGAAAAATTTTATCATCGTATCACATTATCAACGTGTGCAATACATTTTATCGAAGGATTTTCAACCACGAATCAATTTTTGTAAAGATACTGTTCATTAATTTTTTACATTTACGATATATTCAGCGTATAGTAAATGGCATTTTGAATAATTTTTAAATTGAGAGTGGAATAGGCCTATGGGGGAAACCACTATAAAAAAAGCGCACCATGCTATCTACCGCAAGGTGGTGTGAAAATGATAGCGCATCATTTTCTCGCCACAAAAAGGGGGGACAAGTCATTTTTCGGCGCGGTATTGCGATATATCGCAAAAAACCACCATCATGTCTCGGAGAGCGACCCGCCCACCGCTTCGCCGCGCTCGTAGTATCGGATTACGGTGGGACGACTCTCGTCGCCGCGCGCTTTTACTCATGCAGATTGGCCGATCTTTTTTATTTAATATTTCGTTAATTATTGCGACAATCCCAAAACAATACAGGTCATTCTTTCTTAATTCGAGCCAATCTACTTCTTTATTTCATTAAGGTCGAAAATTGACGGACACCCTGTAATTACTGCCTGTTCGCGAGTGAGCGCGGATTGCTGCGGCAGCGCGAGAATTTGACGACGCGGCAGATGGATGACCGCGGACAGATAATTGCACATAAAAAACTTGCCACGACACGTAATTCTTTTTGGTTTTGCGTTTTATTTAGTACACCACAATCAACAAAATACAATAAACTGAACATAAAATTTCAGATCCAGAAAACGTACGGAGAAGTCCGAGAAACAAAGCGGTCGATGTATTTTGCGGTTAAACTGAGCGGTTATTCTAAGCGGTTTTCAAAGCGTACTGCGAGCAGCGTTAAGTGCGAGACTTGCTTGGTCCACGCGCGGCGCCCGTTATAAGGCGCTCGGAATTTTGGGCCCGCGTCGGCGTGGACCAATTAATTTAAGATTTTAGCGGTGACACGATTGCGACGTGTGTCATTGGCCGATGATGACGTCTCATATCGTAAACAATTCATTTTTCATGCGCACAATCTTTTAAGATCAGCTGATTGGTGATCAGCTGATCGTGACGCATGGGCGCGCATGCCCATGAGCGGCGCAAATCTTAACGGCGGTTGACAATGTTATTGTCCGCGGCAATAACGAGCGTCTTTTTCTGACGGAAAAAAATGAGATAGGTCGAGTGTTCGAGTTTTTTCTCGATAAACAAAGATTTCGAGAACTTTCTCGACGCTCGTTAATTTTAAATATAATAAATATTCGAGTATTTATTAGCGAGAATATGCGAGTTCCGCTATGCGATTTCTGAACTCGAAATGATTGATTTTAATTTCGAACATCCCGCCCGCCTCGTCAGTACGTGACGAAATCTCCGAGTGTGTGAGAGCGCGGACAGGTGTCGTACGCTGTTCCAATTATGAGATGAGAAGTGATTGATGAATGGAATGTGAAAGTGACGTAGCGTACGATGTGTTGTTGCGGTCAGTCGGATCTTTCGCGAGAACGCATAATGCGTAATTGCGAAATGTGTGCGGCGGTGTATCATATGAACAATGAGCGAAGTGAATTAGTGAGCGGTCTCGCGAGTGTATGGTGGTGAGTGATCGCAAGTGAAGTGCAGTGGAGTAAAAATGCAGATTTGACGCGGTGATCGCAGAGACAAAAAATGAGAGAGACGTTAAGTGCGCGGTACGGCCGTCGGACAATGCACGGCACCGGCCGTGATAAACATTTCCGCGGACGGACAAGTGAATTTTCGAGAGAAAAAAGAAAAAAAAATAAAATAAAATAAAATAACACGGCGCTCCGTTTCGCTCACAAATCCGGGTGCGTTGCTGCTGCGGTGTCGGCTCCAGGCAGGAGGACTATCTTGGTGAGAGGCCGGACAAGCTCCGAGGATGCGGTGCGTATAGTGACCACGCGTGTCACGCCGTCGTCCCCAGGATGCAGCCGGGTGATCCGGGCGAGTGGCCATCGGGTCGGCGGTGTTGTGTCCGACCGTACGAGGCACAGGGTGCCGACGGCCGGACTGGCTGAGTCCTTCAGCCATTTCGGTCGAGATGCTAAGGAGTTGATATACTCCCGCGACCACCTCTCCCAAAAGTGGTCGCGCATCCGCTGGAGGAGCTTCCAGCGGGGCAGAAGACTGAGGCTGCCGTCCGCCAGCGAGGGCTCAGGCACTGCCAGCAGAGGGGCCCCGATCAGGAAATGCCCTGGTGTCAGTGCTGTCACGTCGTCGTGATCGTCCGAGAGCGCCTGGAGAGGACGCGAGTTGAGGCACGCCTCCACTTGAGCGAGGAGCGTCGACATCTCCTCGAAGGTGAGAGTCGTGTCTCCGAGGACCCTCCGGAGATGGTGTTTCGTAGATTTCACCGCCGCCTCCCAAAGCCCGCCGAAGTGAGGTGCTGCCGGTGGATTGAACCTCCAGCGGATCCCGTCGGACGCTGCAACGTGGGCGATGCGACGGCCGTCGGATGATGATGCCTGGAACAGGCGTCGCAGCTCTCGGTCCGCTCCGACGAAGTTGGTGCCGCAGTCGGAGTAGACTTCCTTGCACAAGCCCCGACGGGAAGTGAAGCGCCGGAATGCCGCAAGGAACGCATCCGTGGAGTAGTCTGAAGCGGCTTCCAAGTGAACCGCCTTGGTGGTGAAGCAGATGAAGACGGCGATGAACGCTTTGTGCGCCTTGTGACCTCTTCCTTTTCCGGTCCGGATGAGAATCGGTCCGGCATAGTCAACCCCGGTTCGCAGGAATGGACGTGCCGGCGTGACTCGTGCTGTCGGGAGGCTGCTCATCATGGGCTGAGGTACTGCGGCCTTCCATCTCACACACGTGACGCATCGGTGGATGATTCCTTTAACGATGGAGCGTCCTCGGGGAATCCAGTACCGCAGGCGTAGCAGTCCCAGGGTGAGCTGAACCCCGCCGTGAAGCGTTCGTCTGTGGTGTGCCTTGACGAGGAGTTGCGTCATCCACGACTCTGGAGGTAAGATCATCGGATGGCGTTCGTCTCCTGAGAGCACAGCGTGCTTCAGTCGGCCCCCGACTCGAATGATCCCATGATCGTCGAGGAAGGGGGTTAATTTCGATAGTGGACCCCTGACTAACTCCTTATTTTGTTTCAGGGCTGCGATCTCCTTGGAGAAGTGGAGAGTTTGCACCATGCGGAGCCAGAGGAGCAAGGCTTCTTCCAGCTCGTCAGGCGTGAGATTGGGGTGAGCCTTCGGCCTTGAGGTGGCGCCTCGCCATCGGCAACACCAGGCGGTGACCCTCAGGAGGCGATGGAGCTCGGAGAACCGGAGAAGCATCTCTGGCTCGGCTTTCTCCGCGGTCGTCAAGTGGGAGGCGATTGCTCTCGTCTCCGGCACCTCGACTTCGTGTGCGGCGTGGTCGTGCTGTGGCCAGGACGCTGGATCCTTGTCGAGCCATGGAGGTCCCGTCCACCAGAGGGAGTGGTTGAGCAGGTCCCGGGGCTCAATCCCCCGAGAGGCGCAGTCGGCGGGGTTGTCTCGCCCTGGGATGTGTCGCCATCGTGTCTCCGGAAGTTTCGTCTGGATGTGGGACACCCGGTTGGCTACGAAGGTCTTCCACCTCGAGGCGTGTCCTTGTATCCACTGAAGAGTGACCCGGGAGTCCGACCATAGAGTGACTGGAGCTGAAAGCAAGTCTAAGGCTTCGCGAAGATGAAATGTCAGGTTAGTGACTAAGACTGCAGCGCACAGTTCCAAGCGCGGCAGAGACACAGGCTTAATTGGTGCGACTTTGCTTTTTGCAGCGAGCAGCTTGATCGTGGTCGAGGGGGAGCTCACCACGCGGAGGTATACAACGGCGGCGTAACCTCGTTCCGACGCATCAGCGAACCCGTGGAGCTCAACGCGTTTAGGTTGGTCATCGGCCCTCAGCCATCGGTGCAACCGGAGCTGTTCCAGCAGCGGAAGATCCTCAAGCAGACGTCTCCACAACGTCTCGTCTGATTGAGGCAGTGGGGCATCCCAGTCCAGCTGTTTCATCCAGGCTGACTGGATGAGGATTTTGGCCCGAGCGGTGACTGGAGCTAACCAGCCCAACGGATCGAATATCTGAGCAGTCTCCGACAACGCCTGTCTCTTAGTCAGCGGGGCGGTCGTGCGAGGCTGGAGGCGGAATGTGAAGGAGTCGCTGCGGGGGTGCCACCGTAACCCAAGCGTCGGGTGCGCTTCGTCCTCCCAGTCGTGGTGTGGCTGCTGGAGCTGATGCTCCCGTGGTATCTCCTCGAGGATCCTCTGGTGGTTTGAGGCCCACTTCCTCAAGAGAAACCCGCCCGCCGTGCAGAGTCGGCGCAACTGCCTTTGCTTCTCGACCGCCTCGGACAGGGTGCTGGCGCCTGTGACGATATCGTCGACATAGCAGTCGCGCCTCAACGCAACTGCTCCCGCTGGATTTGCCGGCTCCTCATCGTCGGCTAATTGGCGGAGAGTCCTGATCGCCAGGAACGGTGCACAGGCCAGTCCGTACGTCACCGTGTTGAGGCGATATTCCTGGACGTCGTCGGTGCGGTTTTGCCTCCAAAGGATCCGCTGCAGGTCTCGATCGTCGGGATGCACCAGAATCTGCCGGTACATCTTCTCGATGTCGGCGATGAAGGCGAAGCGGTGCCAGCGCCAACGCAGGAGGACGTCGGCGAGAGTTGGCAGAAGATTGGCTCCGACCAGCAATGCGTTGTTGAGTGAGTCTCCGGCAGGCGTACACTGAGATCCGTTGAAGACCACTCTCAACTTGGTGGT
This sequence comes from Camponotus floridanus, assembly GCF_003227725.1. Taxonomy (NCBI): domain Eukaryota; kingdom Metazoa; phylum Arthropoda; class Insecta; order Hymenoptera; family Formicidae; genus Camponotus; species Camponotus floridanus. The sequence goes on along the minus strand of NW_020229583.1, from coordinate 44,912 downwards.
CGTGCTGGAAGTCCGGAGCACTCCGTGGTGTGGTAAGTAACACGCGGATTTCTTGATGAGCGGTGTTCTGACCAGGGTCATATGTTGCAGGTCCGAGTATTCCTCCATGAAGCTGCCATAGAGCTTGTTGAAGCCGGCGTCTCTGGAGCGGCGTCGCTCCATTGCCGCGAGAAGTCGCTCGGCGGACTTCCGCGTGTGTTCGAGAGGTGGAAGAGGGCCAGCCAGCGGAAGACGGACCAAGTACCTTCCATCGGCGAGGCGCTCATGCGTGCGGGCGAAGATCTCTTCGCATTGCTCTTCCTCTGGCGTGAGCACGACGGAGGCAGGCTGCTCCTGTTCCTGCTCCCAGAACCTCTGCACTAGGGCGTTCAGGTCGTGGTCTACGGTGCACTGGAGAGAGCTGAGGGAGCCGTTGGCCGTCACGACTCCGCAGCCTCCCGATAAGATCCACCCGAACGTAGTCCTCTGCGCGATGGGTTGGTCCTTGCGACCCTTTCGGAGACCTCCGAGGAGGATCCCGGAGAAGGCATCAGCGCCGAGGAGAAGGTGGATGGGATCTCGCTGGAGATAATGAGGATCCGCCAAAGTGAGGCCGTGGATGTGCGGCCACGTGGTGGAGCCCTTGATTGCTGGCCCCTGGTAGGACGACAGCCGTGGGAGGACGTAGGCCGCTACGGTGAGAGGGGCTCCGGTCACTCTTGACTTGAGAGCGAGCGTCACCCTTCCTCGTGTGGATCCTGAACATGCTCCTCCGATTCCAACTATGGAGATCGAGGAGCGGGTGCGCGTCAAACGGAGGCGCTGCGCCAAGTCCTCTGAGACGAGGGACACTTCGGACCCCTGGTCGAGCAGGGCTCGCACATCCTGAGGTCGTCCCAGACGGTCGGTCAGAGTGACGCGCGCTGTGGCGAGAAGAGTCGCCCGTTTGTCAAGTGAAGTGCGTGTCGTGGAGAAAGTGCTCGCTTCTTGTGGTGTTGGTGCGGCGTACGCGTCGTGCAACAGCGTGTGGTGCCGCAACTTGCACGTGAAGCACGTTTTAATTGACTGACACCGTGCCATCATGTGGTTCCCGAGACAATTGAAGCAGAGTCCGCTGACCTCAACGAAGGACTTCCTTTCGCTCGCGGACTTGGATTTGAACTCGGGGCATTGCATGAGCGTGTGCTTGCCCTTGCAGGCGGCGCATTTGGACGCGTCGGGCACGTTTTTCGCGAAGTGAGTCTTCGCGGTCCGAGAGGCTTCCCCGGCACTCTTCACGGCGATCTTGGGCTTGGCGGCGTTCAAGGTAAGAATTCTTTTACTTATGAAGTCAGTGAGTGCCTCGTGACTCGGTGGGTCGGGAGAATCGCTGGTGGAGGACTCCCACTCGAGGCGCGTTCGCGAATCGAACAGTTCGATTACCAAGTGATTGAGGAGATCCATTCCATGGGAGTTGATGGGTCTACCGATGCTCTCCTGCGCGTTGACGGTGGCCGTGACGGCGTGATGGACCCGGCTTAGCTCTTCGGCGGACTCGGATTTCATTTTCCCGACGGCGGTAAAGGTAGCGAAATTTGAGCGCATGAGCTCCTTTTTATTCTCGAAATGTTTCGCCAAGATCGCCCACGCGCGGTCGTAATTCTCGCTTGTGACCGTTAGTGACCGAATTAATTTCTCCGCAGATCCCTTCACGCAGGAACGAAGGTAATGGAACCGCTCAATGTTCGAGACCGATGGATTTTCTCCCACGAGGGATAAAAAGAGGTCCCGGAAGGAAGGCCAGTCTTCATAGGCGCCTGAGAACGGCGGCAATTTTATGCGCGGCAACGCGGTTTTAGGAGAAGAGTCCGACTTCGATTCCATCCTTGGTGCGACAGCTGACTCGGCCCGTAACCTGTCAGCGTGCTCCGCTGAGAAACGTACGTACATTCCGCGGTATCTATGAAGTCATTTTTGGCGTACTCACTCTCCATGTATCTGTCTTTTAGCGCCGCTCGTATGAGCTCGTGTTGAGCCTCGAATTTTGCCCAGAGGTTGTCGAGGATGGTGAGACGAGCGTGGACGGCACCGGCGGTGATGTTGGTGACGCCCATCTTCCGGAGGTTATCCACGGAACGAGACATTCGTCCGTGGATGTCGTTCTGGGCCTCTAATAAGGCCTTCAGGTCGGCACTCATTGTTCACTTATTTGCTTGTCTGTTTCAGCACTGCACAGCACTGGAAACGTCACCCACGAAACTGCGGATGCGGATATAACTCCGGCTCGAAGGACCAGAATGTTCGCGAGTGAGCGCGGATTGCTGCGGCAGCGCGAGAATTTGACGACGCGGCAGATGGATGACCGCGGACAGATAACTGCACATAAAAAACTTGCCACGACACGTAATTCTTTTTTGGTTTTGCGTTTTATTTAGTACACCACAATCAACAAAATACAATAAACTGAACATAAAATTTCAGATCCAGAAAACGTACGGAGAAGTCCGAGAAACAAAGCGGTCGACGTATTTTGCGGTTAAACTGAGCGGTTATTCTAAGCGGTTTTTCAAAGCCTACTGCGAGCAGCGTTAAGTGCGAGACTTGCTTGGTCCACGCGCGGCGCCCGTTATAAGGCGCTCGGAATTTTGGGCCCGCGTCGGCGTGGACCAATTAATTTAAGATTTTAGCGGTGACACGATTGCGACGTGTGTCATTGACCGATGATGACGTCTCATGTCGTAAACAATTCATTTTTCATGCGCACAATCTTTTAAGATCAGCTGATTGGTGATCAGCTGATCGTGACGCATGGGCGCGCATGCCCATGAGCGGCGCAAATCTTAACGGCGGTTGACAATGTTATTGTCCGCGGCAATAACGAGCGTCTTTTTCTGACGGAAAAAAATGAGATAGGTCGAGTGTTCGAGTTTTTTCTCGATAAACAAAGATTTCGAGAACTTTCTCGACGCTCGTTAATTTTAAATATAATAAATATTCGAGTATTTATTAGCGAGAATATGCGAGTTCCGCTATGCGATTTCTGAACTCGAAATGATTGATTTTAATTTCGAACACTGCCAATTCGGTAATAATTGCTAACTGTTTTACACGACTATCTTATCAAAATTTGTTAATAATTACCAATTATTTTATCAAACATGTTGACTGAACTAAATCATTTAATGATAGTTATCAAATATCTAATAATCTTAAATTGAATCTAATAATCTTAAATTGATTTAGTAATATTTACAACATATTTAATAACAATCATTAAAGATTTTATGATAAATATTAAATATTTAATAATTGTTACTAAATTGTTTAATTGATTCAACTGCAAACAAAATTTGTTTGAAACTAGATCAATTGAAGATTTAGTAATTATTATCAAATATGGTAATATTTATCAAATATTTAATTAAAATTCACAACTAAATATATTTGATAATTATTACCAATGAATTTTTTCAGTGTATCTTCCTATCATTAATAAATGTCGCTCTATTAAAAAACCCCTTACTCTTTTGCCCCCCTCTTCCTAATTCCTTTGCTCTGTTACAGCATTTCATGTCTCTTATTATTTTTTATTAATTTTTTTTTGTTTGACATTTTCTCAGAAATTGCGTTTTCCAACAAGCGTTATACTGACTGTTAATTCATGCGTTCAATTTTTTGTATCCTACTTTGGATCCTTTTGTGTCTTAATTTAGAGTTTATATCATGATTATTTATATGACATTAATAAGGATCTGTAGAAACGTGCTGTCTTTAAAATTGTATTTTTATAGTCTTTTTGTGCCGACAGACGTTGGCTTATTAAATCAATTTTTAATTTAGCAGCTCTGTTTTACGTTTCAACTGTTAATTAATTTTTTGTACGAACATCCTACGTCACGGTCCGAAAGCCTTCCTTTTCTAATTTGTATTATTACTATACGGACTGTTAACCCTCTTTATTTTTAATTTTTAAAATAATAATAATTAAATAAATCTAATAATAAATAAATAATAATAACAAATAATAATAATAAATAATGAATAAATAAAGAATAATACTAATAATAAAGTAAATCTAGTAATAAATAATATTAATAAATTATAATATTCGAATATAAGATATAATAGTAATATTAATAATAATAATATAATAGTAATGATAGCAATATTAATAATATAGGAGTAATGATAAAAATATTAATAATAATAAATATAAGTGAAATTTATGTAAAGAAATTTATAAAAATATAAATAAATATAAATAGTATAAATAATATAAATAATATAAAATAATATAAAAAATATAAATAAAAGAAGTAAGAATAAAAATATAAATAATATAAATAAAAGAAATAATAAAAATAAAAATATAAATTCATAAATAAGTAAATAAATAATAAGGACAATATTAATAATATAATAAAAATGAGAGCAATATTAATAATATAATAGAAATAATAATAATATAAATAGAAGAAATAATATAAATGAAAGAAATAATAAAAATATAAATGTATTAATACATAAATCAAATGTAAATACATAATCCTTTAACATATTATATATTAATTAGTAATTATTAATTTTTAGTAAAATATAAAACTGCTCGATGGAATCGAGGAGATCGTGGATGAAATCGCGGACGTGGAGGAAGAGTAACATTATATTTTAACCCTTTAAAGACGGAACGGACACTTTTTTTACATCATTTTCGGCGCTAAATCTATATATGAAAATGACTCGTGAAAAATTTGTGAAACAATGATTTTGAAAGCTTAGAATCTCAGCTTTCGGATACCGTTGTCAGATTTGACCTATAAAATTTTTGATAAAAGTTACAGGAGATTATTTGAAAAAAACATGAATTTTTTCAGATTCTGTCTCAGATATTTCATTCATTTTGAGCTCGAAAAAGACCTTTGAAAGGATCGCAATCACGCTTAAGAGTGTTATGTGTATCTATGCTAAAAAACCCTGTAGCGTAATTTCAAAAATTCAAGATGGCGGTTTAAAGTTGAAAAAATCATGAAAAATGCATTTTTCTTTGATTTTTCGATGTGTATCTTGCTCAATCTTGTAAATAACTTTAAATTTTCGACTTTTTGACCTTGAAAATCAATATTAGTAATATTAAACGTAAAAACAAGTAAATATATTTAAAAATAACTATTATATAAATAAAGCTTGTGGGACATGTTTATGGACGTGTACGCTTATTTATCATACGTATACGAGAATTTTCGTCAATGTAAAAAAAATATAAATATATATGTGTATATATGTACAGATAATGCGTGTTGTCATTTCATACGTTCTTTTGCCGCCAATTTATTTGACGTTGCCCGATTTTCACCGTGTGGAAGTAAACGTATAATGGAAAATCTTTTTTCTTTTTTTTCTTTTTTTTAATTTTTAATTTTTTTATTTTTTTTATTTTTTTATGTATATTTATTTTTTATATATATTTTATTTTATATATATTTTATTTTTTATATTTATTTTTTATGTATATTTTTTATGTATATCGTTCGCTGCCTCCAGGAGGTATCTACGCGAAAATAATAATGACATTATGGTCACGAGAGCCGACAAGAGTCAGATTACTGTCGTTATGGACAAAAAAGATTATTTTGACAAGATGGATCTGCTGTTGAGTGACCAAACCACATATAAAGAATTGAATAAGGATCCTTTGAAAAGACTGACCAATAAGATCAACGAGTTAGTCAAATCATGGCGCAAGAATAATTTGATTAATGAGTTGACATACAAAAACTTAAATTGCACGAACGGTAATTTACCGCGTTGTTACGGTCTGCCGAAGATCCATAAAGATCTGGTTTTCCGTTGAGAATTATAGTCTCTGCTTTGGGAAGCCCGGTATATAATATTTCCAGTTACATCCACAATATTCTGTATAAATCGATAAAGAAACCAAATTCATACATTAAAGATGGTTGATCCTTTGTCGAAAACATCAAGAATACTATTAATGAAGACAACATTATGATTTATTGGATGTAACTTCGTTATTTACAAACGTCCCAAAAGAGTTGGTTGTAAATGCCATAAGAAAGCGCTGGAACGATATTGCAAAAAACAAAAATTTAACTTATCTAAATTTTTATATGCAATAGAAACGATTTTAGATTCCACTTGCTTTTCGTTTAATGGACGTTTTTATGAACAGATCTTCGGCACTTCCATGGGTTCTCCGCTTTCACCTATCCTAGCAGATATGGTGATGGATGATCTGGAGACCAATGTTTAAATTCATTGAATTTTACCGTTCCTATTTATTACAGATTTGTGGACGATGTTTTTGCAATAGTGCACGCACAAGAATTGACGAAATTTTAACTAATTTTAATAATTACCACGAACGCTTGAGATTTACTTAGAGATGGAGATTGATTCGTCGATTAGTTTTTTAAATGTAAAAATCATTCAGTCGGGAACTAGACTTATTACCAATTGGTTTAGGAAACCTACATGGTCTGGGAGGTACATTAATTATTATTCGAACCACCCGCTAAAATATAAAATTAACACTATCTATAATTTAGTTGACCATGCTATTTTATTATCTAATGACTGCTTCAAACAAGAAAATATCAAGCTAGTATATGACACCTTAATCAATAATTGTTTTCCAGAATATATTATACATAGACATATTCAAAAAAGAATTAATTTTTTAAATAATCGCGACCACAATGATACTGTTGACGTGAATCCTACTCGTTTAGACAAGACTCATTTTATTACAATACCATATGTAGAGATCATACGAGTCATCTGTACGAGTGATCTGTATCGTCTTTTGCGAAACAGTGGTTTTAACGTCATCTACAAAATAACAAAAAAACTAAATAATTTAATTAGACGCGGTAAAAATAGCTTACATAATAATGACAAGACAAGTGTTGTATACAAATTAAATTGTAAGGATTGTAATTTATCATACATTGGGCAAATAAAAAACATTTACGTACGCGAGTGAAAGAACATTGTAATAATATAAAGTTACACGAAACTAATCATTCGGTCATTAGCAAACATAGATTGGAATCCGGACATGATTTTGACTGGTCGAAACCCAATATTTTGCATAATGAAAAGTATGTTCGAAAGAGAGAGATTGCTGAGATGTTCTTTATCAAGAGATTTAATAATCTGATCAACCTACAGAAAGACACGGATAGTTTAAACAACATTTACGACAAAATAATAAAGGTCACGTAGTTTCGTTTTTCCTCTGATTGTGTTTAGTTTCTTGACGAAGTCTCACACGGACGCATTAGTTTCTCTCAAATTCGAATCTAGTTAAATAACGTTTTTTCTTAATGTGACTTGTGCAGTTTTACAAGATTATCGTCTATGCCTGTCTCCTGATTATTATTACATCGGTAAAAAATTGTTCACACTTTAATTCGTTGTGCGTACTATGTATTCAAACCGTTAATTAATTAATTATTTATTTATAAATCTTTTCCAGTATATACTTGATAAGGACCACAACCATATGGTCGAAACGTCGTATTAATAAATAAATTTTCTGGCTAGTTTGGTCGACTACACTTTTTTCAATGATCCTTATATTTTAAGTAATTATAAGTAAGATAAACTGAGTGTCGATTATTTCTCTCTCCTGAAAGTCATCTAGCGTTCTTTCTCTAATTCACAAAGAATCCTGCCCCACATACTGAGCTCTGGGTTATCGAACCTTTTCGTTATCGTGGCGCGGAAAACCGTGCCTAGTGCCCAATTTCGCTCTCCTTTGGGGAGACCGTAAGATACTGTACGTTACCGTATTTTTTAAGATACCGCTTTAAGAACTTATACATTTAATTCTCGTATCGGGCAAAGCTTGCACACTACTTCCTCGGGATTGGTGTTCTCGAGGTGGGCCGCGGCGTAGCACACTTCGTTCTTGTTAGTTGCCGAATGTAAATAAGGATGAAATGATTCATAACCCAGATAGTCAAACTTGATATGACATGATATTTAGCAAACAAATGCATTGCATGTATTATTATATATTTACAGTATATTTGCTGACATCGAAAGAATGTGTTTTGAATGCAGCTATATATCTGCTTCTACATGCAATTAGTAAACGAAATTTCAAAAGCAAACGGTCTGCAATATTGATATATTATATTGTCTACACATGTCAGCAATATGACAGCAATGAATGATTTGTCATTATATCTTGAGCATTATGATGCACACATGACAGCAATAAGACATATATAACGATTTCCATTTGTTATTGCATATATGTCTTCAAGCTATGAAGTTTTTTAATTGTAACTCCTTACTAACAAAGTGTTGACAATATGAAATTGTCACATGTTTACGACAGCTTTTCCACAAAAAGATGTGTAGTTTTCGAGATTGAAATATAACTTTATATAATAGATATTTATTTTTAATTATTACATTTGCAAATATTATATATATTATCCCAGATAATTAAGATATATATAAATTTAATTACAACTTTATATTAATCATATTACACGTAAATGTAACGTAATTACAAAATAAGAAAATAAAAAGATAAACATGAATAAAATTAACAATATTTATTTAAAGAGATAATTTATCATAAAAATAAAATATAAAATATGAATTATTGCTAAATAAAGTTTATGTAAATATGTCTTTATTTTTATAAATATAACAAAAATTTTCATTTAAAATTATTGTATCCATTATAATTATATTAGTTTAGCTGAGATTATACAGGGTGTCCGGTCTATCATCTGCAAAAAAAAACCAGAAGTAAATTCGCTAAACTGAACTAAAAAAGCTTTATACCATTTTGCAAACAATCACGTAAAATTTCGAGATATTAATTAAAAAATATCGGCGAATAAGCGCGCGATCGACGTGATTAGGCAGTTGACCATTCCAGCAAGAGCGGAGTGAATCGTATTTTTGCAATATTTCCACGCAGTTTTGTTAGAAATTTTATTCATTTCCTATTCAAATAATTATTTTTCATGTACAAACCATTTTTGAAATTTAAAAATCAATGTAATTCTCATTTGAAAAATAATTATTTGACTAAAAAATGATTTCAATTTTGTACCAAATCGCGTGGAAATGTCGAAATTTGACGTGGTTGTTTGCAAAATGGTATAAAGCTTTTTAGTTCAGTTTAGCGAGATCTATGATTTTTTTGGCAGATAATAGGCCAGACACCTCGTATACATGGAGAATTTCAAACAAAACTGAAAAATCTTTAATGCATTTGAACTTACAAAAAAAATTAGTAATAAATTTCAAAGGGAAAAATATGATAATGAAAAGATTATTTTTCTTTAGGCCAATTGTAGGTTTCCAATTTTTTAATGTAATCCGTACTTTATAATATTATTATATCTTATACTATCTTAAACTATCGACTTTTATTTTTATTAATATCATCGTGACTTTTATATGTGCAATGTAAACAGAAATCGATTTATGTAAAAAAAATTCAGATTCTATATATTAAAAATACGGATATGCGTGTATGTGTATGTTTGGTGAATTATAAAATCGAAAATAATGATCTTGAAAAAAATTATCTTTTCACTGTATTAATTATCACCTTTAAATTAACAACTTAATGTAATTTTTTGAATGTTGAAATACATTAAAGATATTTAAGCGTTTTGTTTTAAGTGTCCTATGTTATATGTGTGCAATAAAGTATAAATGTCTAAATAAATAAATAAATAAATATAAATATGTACACATATATTATTGGATTTAAAGGAAAAGAAAAACAAATCGAGAATTGAAAATAATTCAAAGAAAATAAAATTCAAAAATAATATTACGGGTCAATGAACCGGAATCGCGTATCATGTGGCGACAAACTAAAAGATAGCACCTATACGTTACTTTGGCAAGGATGGACAATATAGTAGAAATAACGTATGAATTAAGTGCAAATTTATTAACATAATATCAAACGTTTCTGCTCATATCGAGCTCTCTTCAGTGAAAAAATTATATAAATGAATAGTAGTAAACGATAAAGTCGAGCAGAATTAAAATTAAAGACATACAAATTGATATAAAAAAATTCGCAAGTGCAAAATAAGTACAACAATATCAGTAAGTCTGCGTACGTGTGCAGACATGGCACTCATAAAAATTATAACAGAATGTGAGTTGCGTATACAATGATATAATATGTCTGTATAACGTGTGCAGACATAACGCTCAAAAATTATTATCGTAAAATGAAGAATTGTTAATAGGAAGTCGCTGGTATATAACTTATCAGAGCTCCAAAAATTGTAACGGATCTGTGTACATGTGCAGATATGACGCTCACCTTCGCTGTTGGAATGTTTATAAGAAAGATCCGTTCCTCGAAACAAAAACATAGTAAAAACTCAGGAGATTTCGTCTTCAGATGTAATGAGTTATTAAATTGCGTAAAATCCTGAGAATCTCCGTAGGCAATCTGTAATAATTATAAACAAAGGAGCAATAAGTCTAGCACATATAACCACAGATGTGATAGAAAAGTATAGAGTAAAACGCACAAAAGTCATAATTTAAAAATAGATAAAAAATAATATCATAGACAAGTCGTTACAATTTTGAAAACAGAGGTGGTAATTCAAGAACAATTGTATAAAGAAAAAAGAGGCGATACAGATTCAAAATTAAAAATAATGATTGAGAACGATTGAATATAACAGAAAGAGTAAAGAAAAATTACTGTTAAAAAATTCGTATAATAATGATATCATGAATAAAAGCTGCAAAAGGACGATGGAAGCAAAGACAAAGAAAAGTGAAATAACGCTCACCGAAACTGCTGTAAAAGATAGTATGGAAGAGCAGATAGAATAAGACATATCCAAAATATACGGAGTGTCGAATTATGTGTGTCGAAAGATCGCAAGTTCGAACGGTAATGAGACGTGTATGCCGAAATATCGAAGCTGGCTGTTGGCAAGGGAGAGGATGGATAGGTAGCGTAAACGCGGATGGAAGTGGGTCGGGAGCCAGGGGAACGGGGAAAGCGGGGAGCAAAGGGAGGGAGGAGAGGAACAGAGTAGAGGGAACATAAATGAAAAATTAAGTTAATTATGAGAAGGGAAAAGCACTAATACTTTTTAAAATGGGAAAGTAAGAGTTGTTTAATTTATCAATATCGTCTTTTATATTAATACTGTGAGCTTGTTTTTTGATGTGTAGCATTTCAGAAATTAATCTCTTAATATAGTGCGGTTCATTATCTAATATAGAGATATTCTGCCAGTCAAATTCATGGCCTGCTAATCTATGTTCAGACACGACAGTCAGATTAGCTGAGGGATTATCTATGTTAGATTGATGTTCTTTAATACGAGTTCTCAGTTGTCTCTTGGTTTGTCCACCATAGGAGACATTACAATCTAGACAATTAATCTTGTAAACCACATTGGACTTATATTCATTAGATAGAGAGTCTTTTTATGCACTTTTATAAACTGATTTAATCTATTGAGGATAAGAAAGGCTAAGTTTTTATTGAGTTGATATGACAGAGGTGTAAATTTGGAATAAATATTTTTTATAAACGGGATCACGAAATAGGATAGGGGGGGGAAGAATCAGGTGTAGAAGGATGAGAAGGAGGAGAAGAAGGGGAGGAGATGACTGGATTTCGAGTAGAAAGAATGAAATTGCGGATTCTATTGTCAATGACACTAAATATAAAATTAAGCGGATAACTGTTTTCAATTAAAATTTTGATGACGATATGAAAATTCTTTTCATGGAAAAGTGGGTGAGAGATATGGAGCACTTTATCAGTTAAGCTTACAATAATACCCTTCTTATGAGCAATGGGATGGTGTGAGTTGAAATTTAAAAACCGTCCCGAAAAAGTAGGTTTTCTGTACCAGTCACAATTTTATTGTCTTGAACAATGAGTAAGACGTCAAGAAAGCTCAATGATCGATTCTGTTCCATTTCAACAGTAAATTGAATTCTATGGTGGAAAGAATTAAAAATCTTTTGGATGTCAGAAATGAGTGTGAGAGGGGCAGCGGAAATAATGTCATCAACGTATCTATAGTAGAATGGAACACTGCATGGTAATAATTTGAGAGCTTTCTTTTCCAAATCACACATCACAATGTCTGCTATGATAGGAGACAGAGGAGAACCCATTGGTGTGCCGAAAGTTTGTTTGTAAAAGACATTATCAAAGGTAAAAAAAGTGGAGTTCATGACTAATTTCACGCCTCTAATAAACTTTTGAAACGGAAGAGAACAGCCCAATATATAATTTTTTCACTGAAGAGAGCTCGATATGGGCAGAAACGTTTGATATTAAGTAGGGAGAATAGGCCGTTTCTAACTCACTTTTTCCATTGGTGCGAGAGAGAGGTCTCGTAGAGCGAGAGAGATAGAAAGATATCTGAGGGGCAGGGTGACGGCGGCGGGGGTGAGCAGGGGGAGTAGGTAGGGCAAGGGGAGCCGCTCGCCATCGGGTGGGTAAACGGAGGGTCGTGACGTCACGCGGAGGGGGAGGGCGAGGGGGCGGCGCGGCGAGGGGGAGCGGGCGGTCGTTTCGACGCGCCGAGGAGAAAGCGACAAGCGGCCTCGGGCGTTTCCGTCGCGTCTTACGCATCGCTCGAATGTAAATTCGAATATTTTTTTCTTTCCGTTTGTAAAAAGGCGCGCGATGTATCGGGAGAGCACGCGAGCGCGGCGGTGTTTCTCGTCTTGTCTCGTCTCGTCGTAGACGTCGGACGCGAGTTCGTCGCGCGCGAGCGCGCCGCTCGAATTTTAACCTAAATGTGCGCGCGTTTCGTAAACGAGCGTACGATGTATTGGGAGAACACGTCGCGGGTAGAGGCGTCTCTCTCTCGTCGACGGAGGCCGTCGATTCTTCGTTCTCGACGAAGAGCGCGTCGATCGGACGAGAGCTTCGTCGCGTGTGCGCGATATCGCCTCTTCGCGCGATATCGCGGTCGTCGCGCGCGCGCGCGTTCTCGGACGCACCGCTTATTTCTCCTTTTAAGCGCGATAACGAGAGAGGAGCGGGATTCCGTTAGGATTCACTCGCGCGCGCGCGAGGGATATTCGCGGCGACGCTTCCGTCGCCGTTCCTTCCTCTCGAGCGCGTCGCGCTAAGACGAGAGGGATATTCGCGGCGACGCTTCCGTCGTCGTTTCTTTCTCTCGGACGCGCAGCGGCAAGAGACGCGCGCGATAACGTGCGCCGAATCCGGTCGAACGCGGTATTTCGACGGATTCGTCGTTTCCGAAGGCGAAAACCGCGCGACCGCGGAGAAATTTTTTCCCGCTCGCGCGACGTCATCGTCGTCGCTCGAGCGAGCGAGTATAAAGACGCGACGGTCGTTTCGAGGCGCGCACACGCCTCGCGGATGGTCGCGATCGATCTATCCGATCGTTTCTCGGGAAGATAAGTTCGCGAACGACGAGGCGCGCGTATGAGCGGCGCGAGTTCCACCAGAGTCGTCTCTACCGTAGGGGTAGGGTGCTGTCGACGGTAGGGCGGCGGATAAGGAAGAAGATTTGGCGCGCCCGATAGGCGACGATGACGTCGAGTTCAAGGAGAGCGCGCGATGGAACGTCGCGACGTATCATCTGAGAAGAGCCGTTCAAACGCACAGTCGGCGCGAGGAGTTGTGAGTCGAGACGGCTCTGGCCGAGAGTCGCAGAGCCTTCGTTTATAACGTTAAACTAGATAGGTGATTTGACGCGAAGTATCCGAGGTCGAAGTACCCGAAGGGTTATCCGTATTCGGAGGGTTGGAAATTCCACTCGTTCGATTATCCCCAACCGGAAGTTCGATATTTCTCGCCGCTCACGCGCTGCGAGATTTTCCCGCCCGAGGATAACGCGGGTAGAACTCTGCGATACACGTACAATCGCGAGGACAGCGGTCGCGAGTACCCGTTCCGTCGAAATATGTTCTGCGGCGTTCATTTGATACGCTTGAGGCGCGAGTTGTCGATCCGCCGATCGATCGCTACGTCCGAGTGTTGAAGGAGAGGATCGCGTGGAGCGTCGCGACTTATTCGACGAGGCGGGCGATCGGTCTTCGAGACGCGCGCGAGGAGCTGTGGATCGAGACGGTCCTGGTGTGATAGCGGAAGAGCGGCGAGATTCGACGCCGGAGATACGCGGGTGACTGGGACGCGTCGCGGGTTTTCGCTGCTGGTGGATTCGCGAGGCGAGACGCTGTAGATAAAGCCCCGCGGGGAGGAGAGAGAAAGGACGATGAATCTCCGTAGGGAGAGAAGAGGACGCGACCATGCAGGAGGAAGAGCGCCGAACGCTCGAGAGCGCGCGCGACGTCGCCACGACGGACGACTATCGCGCGTGGACGCGACTCTGCGCGAGAGATGCCTAGACGCGAGTCGCAGAATCTCCACGGGGGCGAGGACCTCTCTGGTCGCCCGAATCCTGCGAGTGATTGGTACGAGGAACGATCTACGGCGACGCTTCGAGGGCGCGGGTGTCGCGAGACGCGAGGACGACGGCGGCGGCGGTAGCGGGGTCGAGTCGCGCGAGGGATTCTCGTGGTCCGAGGTCGAGACGACTTTCAAGAGACGCGTGTTGACCGGCGCGGTGATAAATCTCGATTGAACCTCTGAGATTTCTCGAGGACGCGAGGGACACCGTGATCCGCCGCGTGCGCGACGTCATGGGCCGATATCGCAGCGTTAAGGTGAACACGACGTTCAACGGAGAATTCGTATCGGGCGATAAAACCGCCGTTAAGACGATCACCACGAGAAACCATCCCCTTCTACCCACGACGGATCTGCGCGAGTGGTACGATACTCGCGTCGTCGGCGATACCGTCGCGCCTTTGGAGAAGTTTCAAGAGCGCGACAGCGGATGGGCTCTATCGCGCATACTCGATCTAACGGTGAACGTGAACGTGTACAATCCCATGCGGGTGGGATGCCACGTGTGAGTACCGCGAGAGATTCAGATGAAGAGAGCGGTGGTCAACGTGCGATCCGACGACGAGGCGTGTTTCGCGTGGTCGATGGTAGCCGCTCTGTATCCCGTCGATAAGAATTGTGAGAGAAGCTCGCGATATCCGCATTAATCCGAGGTGTTGAATCTGAAGGGCTCGAAGTTACCTATGACTCTGAACGGAATTGGACGGTTCGAGCGTCTGAACGATATATCGGTGAACGTACACCGTCGGAGAGAAACGACGCGAGAAGGACGGTGGTGGCGGAATTCGCATCGTCCCTCTTCGTCTGACAGATCGAAAGAGGGAGAGACACGTCAGTCTGCTGTATCTGAGCGATGCGACGCGCAAGGGTAACGCGGTCGGGCATTTCGCCTGTATCCGAAATCTGTCTCGTCTGATCGGCTCGCAGTTGAGCAAGCGACAACACAGCACGCACGTGTGCATCGGTGAGCGTTCGATCTCGGCGAGCGAGAGCGACATATCGAGCTAACGTTTATTTTGTATTTTCTCAGATGCATGCATTACTTTCGCACGAGCGAGAAGCTGTCGGCGCACAGCGAGGATTGCGGCAAGCTGAACGATTGCGCGATTGTTCTTCCCGGCGAGGACGACAGGTGGCTGGAGTTCGATCATCATTCGAGAAAGGAGCGAATTCCGTTCATGGTGTACGCCGATCTAGAGTGCACGTTGGAGAGGAAGGAGGGGGACGAGGGCGGGAGAACCAAGAATACGAGGATCGTTCAGCATCACAGAGTTCACAGCGTGGCCTATTACACTATTTTAGGCGTCGGTCTCGATAAACTGGCATCGTATCTCGACGAGAGCAAACTGACGATCGCGCGAGGCGAGTTTCGCGATCTCTCTTACGCGCAAGGGCGTGTTCCCGTACGAGTACGTCGACAGCGTCGAGAGATTGCGGGAGACACGTCTCCCGCCGCGCGAGTCCTTCTACAGTTCTCTGACCGGCAATACCGTATCGTAGAGCGATTACGCGCACGCGACGCGCGTCTGGAAGCGATTTAGCGTCGAAACGTCGCGGGGCGAGTAAAGCGATCTCTATCTGAAGACCGACGTTCTTCTGCTCGCGGACGTGTTCGAAAATTTTCGCGCCGCTTGTTTGGAGAGTTACGGTTTAGATCCCGCGTACTACTTCACGCTGCCGGGATACACGTGGGACGCGATGCTTAAGTACACGGGGGTCCGTTTCTAACTGCTCACCGATATTGATATAATGTTCGTGGAACGCGGAATACGCGGCGGTCTGAGTCAGTGCTCTAACAAATACGCTCGCGCTAACAACAAGTACATGAGCGCGTACGATCCGTCGATCTATCTGATGTATCTCGATATCAATAATCTGTACGATTGGGCGATGTGTCAGCCGTTGCCGTACGAGCGATTCGAGTGGGTCGACGATCTCGAGAGTCTCGACGTGATGTCCGTGACGGAGGACTCGACCGTCAGCTACATTCTCGAGGTCGATCTCGACTATCCGACGCACACGACGCCCACGCCGATCTACCGTTTTGTCCCACGCGCGATAGCGCCGGGGAAGCAGCAGAGCAAACTCCTAGCCACACTGTACGATAAGCGCCGATACGTCACGCACTATCGCAATCTGCAGCAGTGCGTTCGTCACGGTCTGCGTCTGACTAGGATTCATCGCGCGCTGCGCTTCTTGCAGTCGCCGTGGTTACGCGGATACGTGGAACTTAACACGCGTTTACGCACTAACGCGAGTAACGATTTCGAGAAGAATCTGTACAAGTTGATGAACAACGCCGTCTTCGGCAAGACCATGGAGAACGTGCGCAATCGTGTGGACGTTCGACTTGCGACTCGATGGGACGGGCGATTCGGAGCCGAGACGTTCATCTCCAAGCCGAATTTTCACAGTAGAAGCGTATTCTCAGAGAATCTCATGGCCGTGGAATTGCGCAAATTGGAGGCGAAGATCGACAAACCGACCTACGTAGGCATGTCCATTCTCGATATATCCAAGATTCGTCTGTACGCGTTTCACTACGAATACATGCCGCCGCTCTACGGCGATAAGTGTAAAATATTGTACACCGACACGAACAGTCTCATTTATAGCATAGAGTGCGAGGACGCGTACGAGCGAATGAAGCGCGACATCGATAGATTCGACACGAGCGATTACGCCGTCAACAATCCCTATGGCGTGCCGCGCGCGAATAAGAAGGTTCTCGGTCTGATAAAGGACGAGAACAACGGCGCTCTCATGCTCGAGTTCGTCGGACTCAGAGCGAAGATGTACGCGTTGCGAGTCGAGGGTAGGGGCGACACTAAGAAGAGCAAGGGTGTGAGGAGCAGCGTCGTCGCGAGAACGCTGACGTTCGACGATTACGAGCGCTGCCTGAGACGCGAGATCGAGATGACCCGCGAGCAGTTGTGCCTGAGATCCAAGTTACACGAGGTGTACACCGTGCGCGAGTCGAAGGTCGCGCTCAGTCCGTACGACGATAAGCGCTACGTCGTGCTGGATTCGACCGACACTCTGTCGTGGGGACACTACAGGATACCTCTGTGAAGAGAGGCGCGGATAGATCCTAAGCGTGATGCGACGTATTTTTATAGATATGCGTGATATATTTTATAGATATGCGTGATGTATTTTATAGATATGCGTAATGTATTTTATTATCTTTAATGTTATACAATATATATATGTTCGCTGCGACGCGTTACAATACGCGCGATGTATTTTCTTATCTTTAATATTACAAATATATATTCATTGCGATGCGTTACAATACGCGTGATGTATCTTTTCGTCCGTAATATTACGCGAAAATATACGTATATTCGTCACAATATGTCGGCTTTGTCGATCCACGAATTATGCGACCTGTCCATTCCCAGCCACTTCACGAGAACCGCGTTGCCCTTTCGGCGCAGCACTCTCTCCACGAGATACACATCGAGATCGGAGACTCGCTGCAACTCGTGCTCGTAGAATCCGCCGGCTATCGACTCGCCGCGCGAATCCATCAACAGATACGTCGCGGGATTCGTCCTTCGCACCTCGGCTACGCGGAAGATCTCCGCGGTTCAATTCGGCGTGTATCCCTTCTCGAACAGCGTCTTGTACTTGCTCACGCGCACGGGATCGTTCGGTCGAAATTTTCCCGGAGCGACAATCATCGGGTGGTTGTACACCGTCGACAGGAGTCTCGACGCTCGAGCGAGCGTCACGTCGATCGGACGCATCCCGATGGTTCGATGCTTGCGAGCGTTGTACTCGGATATTAGACGCGGCAGCGCGTCGAGCCACTTGTATGTTCCATTCAGCGTGAAGTACTTCCACATCGAGTTCTTGAGCGTGCGATTGAAACGCTCGACGATGGACGCTTTCAGCACCGAATACGTCGAGTAGTGATTGATTCCGTGTCTATCTACGAATCTTCGCACTTCGGCGTTGTAGAACTCCTTTCCTTTGTCGGTCTGCAGATTCCTCGGGCGACGTCCGGAGGCGCGCGTCACGCTCGACAGGGCTCGAGCGACCTCGCCGCCGCTCTTTCTCTTGAGCGGTACCGCCCACGCGTACTTGCTCAGAGCGTCGATGACGGTGAGTATGTAATTGTGGCCTCTGTTCCGTCCGGCGTAAGGACGCATCTCGACGACGTCCGCTTGCCACAGATCGTCGTATCCGCGCACCGTGACGCGGCGGCGGGGGAAGTTCTTTCTCGCTGGCGTGTGCAGCTCGTTCACGAGTCTCCGTTTCGCGGCGTTCATCTCGCCGTCTCTATTTTTTTCTACCCTCTCTTCGACTGTTGCTTATCAGGAGTTTTAACGCCCAGTTGTATGACTACCTTATTCGGATCGATCGTCTTAGGAATCGCAGCCGCCGCCGCCGCCGCCGCCTTCGCCGTCGCCGTCGTCGTCGTCGCGGCCGTTCTCCTCGCGAGTTCGTTCGTGTCTTTTCTCAGACGCGCCACCTCGGCGTCCAGTTCTCGCAATTTCGCGTTGGAAGACAGCGCTTTCGCCGTCAACTCCTGCAGCGTTCTGTCGTGACCACTCAATGTGGCTCGATTTCTCTCGTTGTTCGCCGCTATGTTGTTCACGTGCGATAGAGATCTCTCCAAGACGCGCACTCGCTTCTCCGTTTTCTCGTCGATCTCCTCGAGCCGCGCGACGGAGGTCTCCAGTTCGCGCAACAGTTTGCTCAACGCGTCCCCGTTCGCCCGATTCGTCTCGACGGAGCTCTCCAGATCGCCCAGTCGCTTGTCGGCGACCGCGCGCGAGGCCGATCTCTCCGCCTCTCCGTTTCGATCCTCGTCGCGGCGAGCTCCTGCAGATTTTCCAGCGTTTGCAGCCAATTCTCAAGAGCGCTCCCCCTCGCGCGAATCTGCGTAACGTCGGTTTCCAGAGCTCTCGATTTTTCGATCGCAGCGCTCTCGAGAGCGTCGATCTTCTTGTTCAGAGCGACGATTTTCTTCGCCGACGAGGCCGCGTTGTTATCCACTCGCGTTCTCACGCTCGCGATAAGCTGGTGATTATTCGTCGCGTTCGCTCTCACCGCATGTATAACGCTTTCGACGTAACTCTTGTTCGTCGCGTCGTCGTTGTTGGTCGGCCAGGCCACTCCTCGTATCTTGAGACGCCGCGCGTCGTAATGCGACGCGGAGGGAGAGACGTCGGAGACGGTCAGGCACAGCGCGTTATCGCGCACATAATTTCGCAGAGATTCCACGCTTGCGCGCAATCTGGCGCTCGTCGCGTCGCGACCGCGTCTTCTCCGCGTCGACACTCCGAACTTGCTCGCGAACATTGCGTCGTCGAATGAAGCGTGCGCGCGCGTCGCCGCGATCGTCTCACAGTATCTCGCCCGCCTCGCGGAGCTCTTCGATTATCGACAGGATCTCGTTGTCGTGAGCGTTGTTGCCGGCTTGACGAGAAGCGTCCAGCAATCGGAGACGATCCACCAATTCGTTCGGATCGTCCCAGTGAACGTAGTCCATGGTGTCGCGGGTCGCGCGCATAGCCCGCCGATTCTATTCCTCGGACTGTCCGTCTGCAGGATCGGAGCTATGACGTGCTTGTACTTGTATCCCTTGTTTCCTAGTACGGGCATGCGAATATTGTGCTCGCATCTGTGAGCGTTAGTTTGCAGAAGTATGCTCCTGTACGCGGCTTTGTCTCTCTCAGTGTACTTGAAATCGTCGGGAATTCTCTTGAAGATCAATTCGTACAGACCGGGAGTACCGGCGTATCTGACTCCGTCTACGAATATCGCATCGTCGGCACCTATGTCGAATCGCTTGTTTCCGAGCATAGTGCCGGCGAAAGTAGACTCCATAAACGTGATCGAAATCGCTCGGCGCGCCGCCGCTGAGAAGAGCGCCCACGTACTTTCGCGCCAATGGACCCAATTGATCGCGCAAGATGTCTCGCCCTCGAGAAGTCCACAGAGACCATCTCACAGACGTTTCGAGCGTCGCCGGCGATCCGAAGAAGACGTCGTCGCTCGTCTCGAACCTCTCCTCGACGGGCGGCTGCGCGAAGAGGTCTCCGCTCGCGAATTCGCGCTGCTGCGCGGGAGACGCGTCCGACGCACCCACAGGCGTGGAAGTCGTCGCGTTTAGACGGCGAGATCGCTTAGCTTTGAATCCTTTCGCGGACAGCGGCGGTAACGCGCTCTCCTCGGCTTCTTCCTCATCGTCCTCCTCCTCCTCCTCCGGCGCCTCCATTCTCTTGACGCCTCGCGCGAACGTCTCGTCGATCTCGCTCTTCGCCGGTTCCTTCTCTCTAACGCTCGCGCCTCGCGCGAAATCGTCTCCGACGCGCTCGGCGATGCGTCGCAACGCTTCGACGATCGGTTTGAAACGCGTCTCCAGAGCGCTATCGCTCTCCATCCTTCCGGTCTTCAACGCTCTGTGCTTCCTGCGAATCGACGCGCGCGTTCTCGCTATCTCTATCGCGGTTTTCTTGCGTCTGTCGACATCCGTCATCGCGCGTCGTTCCTCGACGTTTCGCCTTCTCTTATCTCTCTCCCCTCTACGATCGCCGCCGTCTCGGGAAGACTGACTTATCCTCGGCGACGACGACGCTCGCGACGCTCTACGGCACGGCATAATCGTTGAACCCTCGCCTGTATCTGCCGTTGCGCAGCGCGCTATCTTTGTCGATCACTAAAAAACCGTATCGGTATTTCCAACACGCGCGACATAGCGCGTGAAAATCCTCGTACGACATATCGGTATTCACGTGATCGCTGTGCACGTGTTTCAGATTAGTGCCATCCTGTTTAAAGAGTATCAATAGATTCGCGTTGTCGCGTATCAGATGTTTGGGTATCTTAGCGTACGATTGGCACAGATAGAAGCAATCGACCTTCGCGTGACGCCCCATGGCGAAGTACTCTCTCACGACGTCCTGTTTGTCGCAGGCCACGTCGTCGAACACGAATATCGAGTTCGGCGACGCCTCGCTAGGCGGGATGACGTCGGCGTTGTTCGAATACGTGAAGTAACCGATATCCCGCATAGGTTTCAACAATTTCTCCAGATATCGATATTTAGGCTGATGCAACAATTTCGAGTAAACGTACACGTTCTCGAATCGCACGCCGTGCGGGCTCTCCAGAAGGCTTATCAGCACGTTCGTTTTACCGCAATTAGAGGGACCGCAGATTACGCAGCGGATCGCGGTCGGTAACAGATTACCATGTTTTCGCGGTTCCTCGTTCATCGAGCGCGTCTTACCGTCGACGTTGGACACTCTTATCGCGATCGGTTGATGCACGAAACGCATCGTTTTCTCTCTCTCTCTCCTCTCGCAATTCTCCCTCGTTGTCGCGAGCGAATCTGCGTCTCAGTGCGCAGACTCACGCGCGCGCGAGCAACGAGCGCGGATTCGCCCTCGCGAACGCATATATAGAGGGGAAAAAAGACGATCGCGCAGTTAGGCGTGTCCGATCGACGGTGACGCGATAAAGTTACGCGCGCGCGCGACGCTTCGTCATGTTTATTCTATTGGTGAACGATTACGATATTCTCGGACTCAGCGTCGATCAGTTGCAGTACGTTCCGAAGAAGCTTCTGCTGGACAAGTACGGCGATTTCGTCGATCGATTGTGGGAGAGATTGCCTATACATCTGCAGGACGATCCGGATGTGCAGCGTTATCGCCTCTGTCACAAGCATCACAATCAACCGTGGCAACGAACATCGACGGTCCGCCGCCGTGCATCAAAGACTGCGGCATGTGCCGGGAGAAAGAAATGGCGTAACGATGAGCGCGTCGACGATCGAGGCGTATGAGATACGCCGAGGACGCCGCGACGGCAGTCGTCGGCGGTAGCGGTTTGCTCAATAGAACTATAAACGCTCTTCCGTTCGAACTACCTACATATACCGATATCAGTTTTGCGGTCCCGGTATTCGTCTCCCGGTACGGTCTCGCGAAGCGGCTCGCGCGAGGCGATCGAGGCGTCAATCCGCTGGACGCGGCTTGCCGCGAGCACATCGCCTATTCGCGAAGCGACGATCTCGCCGATCGACACGTCGCGGATCGGGTCGCTCGGAGCGAGAGCGTTCGAGCGTATCCGGGCCGGGATTTGACTCTCGGCGAGAGAGTGGCGGCGTCGGCCGTATGGGCGGCTATGAAGGCGAAGACGAAACTAGGAATGGGTATGACTGGAGCGCGAAGAGGCGCGAGAAAGAGCGGTGGCGGCGGTGGCAAGAGAAGAACGACCTCGACGAGGAAAAGGACGACGAGAGGACGGGTTTGTCCCGCGGCGAAACGCGGCGGCTTCCTGCCGCTGTTGCCGGCGCTCGGAGCTTTAGGATCGCTGATCGGCGGAGCGGCCGGCGTGGCGAAGATGGTGAACGACGGTAAGGCCGCGCGTCGACAATTGGAGGAGCTGCAGCGACACAATCGAGCGATGGAGGGCCGCGGTTTGTATCTCGCGCCTTACAAGCGCGGCGGAAGCATCGCGAGACGAGGCGGACGAACGGTTAGAAGGGGGAGGAAAAAAAAAGTCGCGCCTTCGCGCGCGTTAGACGACGTCGTAGCTCCGATCGGCGTCACGACGAACGAACAGTTGAATAGCGCGAGTAGATGTATAAGGCCAGTTCTAACCCAGGTCCTCTCAGGGAGGTGAGGTGCGAGGGGATCTCAGCGGAGCGGGGGTGACGTCACGCGGGGGTTGAGGGGGGGGGCTCACGTTGAATGACAAGCATAAACAAAAGAGCGGTATTCTTTTGAAAAGGATTTTGGGCCTAATCCTTTTTTGGGTCTAATCCTTTTTTTTGTTCTTTTATTTTATTGTATTTTATTGTATTTTGAAAAGGATTTTGGGCCTAATTCTTTTTTTTTGTTCTTTTATTTTATTGTATTTTATTTTATTTTTTAAGGAAAAATTTTAATAGCGCTAATGATCGGCTGCTTTGTCTGGGGATTACTCGATTAGACACAATACAATTGGACACAATTGGCTTTGATTGACTAATCGGAGGTGTCTCTCTCGTTTACATATCAGCGCCGATGTTCGGCTACTTTGTACTCTCGAGATACACCCCTAATATAGATAATTCCAGGTTTTTTTCCCGTTCGACGTATAAACAATAGAGATTAAGCTGACAAGCTTTCAGGGATTATCAGGGACGCAAAAAAATTTTTTTTACAAATGGGATACTATAGAAAACCTTGTATAATCCTTTTATACAAATGGTATATTATAAAACCTTTTATACCCTTATACATATTTTTATAACCTTATTTCATAAACTTACATTTTTTGAGATATTTCAGATATTCCAACCTTTTCAAGCAATCTGTGTAATATAATAGCACATTTTCTACGATCCTAGGTACATTTGCAAGAAAATTTTCTTTGGTGTCCCCAACAGTCTCTGAAAGCTTGTTGATCGAATATAAGAAGGATCGAAGCGCAGCAGATCATAGTACGTCATTTGAAAACGCATCGACACGTCGGTAGCAAAAGTAGTGTTCTCTCGGAAAGTATAGTGTTTTGTCAGACAGATTTTTTGCGCGATTTCACGTTTAAGATAGCGAACGGTATTGTTTATCGTGTGCAAAAGTTACGTGCAAGTGCTCCGTAGAAATAGAATCCTGTGACATATTGGAAAAAACAGAAAAAATGGAAAACATCGAGCAACTGAAGGCGATTGATGAGCGATCTCGCCAATTGCCACTTCGAATGCAGAGCCGAGGATGAAGCTCCGATCTCGATCGAAATAGACAATCTCTGGCAGCTAAAATCGCGCGGCTCGAAGGTGCAAAAACTCGATTGCAGAGACGATTTATTCCCAGTGGTGGTGATTACAACGATGACAATAACGCGGAAAGACTCGTTTGGCGAGAGATAGATACCGCGTTCGAGAGTCGCGTATCGACTGGTGCGGTGATAAATTATAATCACATCGAACCGCGCCAATTTCTCGAAGATGCCAAAGACATTGTGTTGGAACATGTGCAGGACGCTCTAGAAAAAACACAGCAGTGTAAAAGTGAACACAATATTCAATGGTGAATTTGTGACCGGAGATAAACATGCGAATAAAAGTGTGAATACGAGAAATCATGAACTCTTTCGCACGTCCGATTTACGCGAGTGATACGAACAGCGCGTTATCGAGTTCACCTTAGCGTCTCTGGAAGAATTTCAGGAACACGATAGCGGGTGGGCTTTGTCGCGAATACTGAACTTGACTGTAAATATTAACAAGTACAATCCCAGGCGCGCGGGATGTCACATCAAGTTACCGCGGGAGATTATGATGAAGAGAGCAGTGATTAACGTGCAATCGAAAGACAATGCATGTTTCGCGTGGGCAGTGGTCGCCGCTCTGTATCCCGCCGAAAGTCACCCGGAACGGGAATCAATACCCGCATTACGCGATAGTGTTGAATCTCCGAGACATTGAGAATTTCCTAGTGACATATTGGAAAATACAGAAAAAATGTGAAAACATCGAGCAAACTGAACTGAAGCGATTGATGGAGCGATCTCGCCAAATTGCCACCTTGGGCGAGTATTTTGCATGGCTGTAGCGTTGCGAGGAATTGATCAAAGAGCTCGAAGAACGCAGTCGTGTTAAGCGTCCGCGACTCTCGATCGGAAATAGACAATCTCTGGCAGCTAAAATCGCGTGGCGCGAAGGTGCAAAAACTCGATTGCAGAGACGATTTATTCTCAGTGGTGGTGATTACAGCGATGACAATAACGCGGAAAGACTCGTTTGGCGAGAGATAGATACCGCGTTCGAGAGTCGCGTATCGACTGGTGCGGTGATAAATTATAATCACATCGAACCGCGCCAATTTCTCGAAGATGCCAAAGACATTGTGTTGAAACATGTGCAGGACGCTCTAAAAAAACACAGCAGTGTAAAAGTGAACACAATATTCAATGGTGAATTTGTGACCGGAGATAAACATGCGAATAAAAGTGTGAATACGAGAAACCATAAACTCTTTCGCACGTACGATTTACGCGAGTGGTACCAACAGCGCGTTATCGAGTTCACCTTAGCGTCTCTGGAAGAATTTCAGGAACGCGATAGCGGGTGGGCTTTGTCGCGAATACTGAACTTGACTGTAAATATTAACAAGTACAATCCCAGCGCGCGGGATGTCACATCAAGTTACCGCGGGAGATTATGATGAAGAGAGCGGTGATTAACGTGCAATCGAAAGACAATGCATGTTTCGCGTGGGCAGTGGTCGCCGCTCTGTATCCCGCCGAAAGTCACCCGGAACGGGAATCAATACCCGCATTACGCGATAGTGTTGAATCTCCGAGACATTGAGTTTCCAGTGACTGTAAATCAAATTAAAAAGTTTGAACTTACAAATGACATTTCCATAAATGTGTACGACATCGAAGACAAGAACATTGTCCCGATACGTCTTTCGCAGCAGAAACGGGATAAGCATGTGAATCTGCTATACGTGGAAGACGGTAACAACAGCGTGTGACATTTCGCGTGGATCAAGAATCTATCCCGACTAGAGCTCGCAACTGAGCAAAAAAGATCACAAGAAATATATCTGCGATCGGTAAATTTATTTTATATTATTTGAATAATTATAATTTGTATAATTATAATATGGATTGTTAAAATCTTAATTAAAATTTTTATTTTTACAGATGTTTACATTATTTTGGTTCGGACGACAAGTTGCAGTCGCATACGGTCGACTGCGGGAAGATAAACTGCGCTGTCCGATTGCCGAGCGACAAGGACAAGTGGCTCGAGTTCAGCAACCCTAATCGGAAGAAGCGGCTTCCATTCGTCGTGTACGCCGACTTGGAAAGCGTCCTGGCCAAGAAGGAAGAAGAGAAATTATATCAACATCATCATCAAGTATTTAGTTTAGCTTACTAGCTGTACATTGCTCGTTCGACAAATCTTTATCGGCGTATCATTCGTCGTAGCGTCGATTGTATAGCATGGTTCGTCGAAGATCTTAAAAATTTGGCATTACGTGTAAAAAATATTTTAAAAACAAATGTCCTCATGATAAATTTAACATTCGATGAGTGGGAGAAATTCCGTAACGCTACTCGTTGTCATATATGCGAAAAACCGTTTGCGCAAGACGATACACGCGTTCGCGATCATTGCCATCTGACCGGACGGTACAGAGGTCCTGCACATTCAAATTGTAATCCAAATTATAAAAATTAAAGTGATCAGTCAGGCGTAGAGAGCTAAAGAATCAATAGTGTAGAAATGTTAATCAAAATATATATTAATAAATCATAATTACAAGCTTCAAGCAAGATAGTTATAATATATAAAGATGTTGAAGATGTGTGCGGACGTTTCGATTTATTTTTAAGTCATCTTCAGCGCAAAAAATTGTAACGGAGATAGAGCATATTATAAAAGTTCGTATAGAGAGAAAACATTAAATATTATACGCAGAAAGAATATAAACTAGTGAAATTCCTATAGGAGATAAAACTCCATACGCAACGGTAGTACATGGTTGATTATCAACAGCTTATTGATTTTTTAAAAGGAGATGACTCCAAACGTAGCGGTATACATAGATAGTTGTAAGCGGCCTCCAAATATTTCCATATGGAATAGTACCACTCTAATTTGGGTTAATTGGCCCAAAATTGAGCACGATTCCCTGGAAAATCTGTAAGACCGCATAACAAAAAAAATTGACAATAGAAAAAATTATATAAAACAATGTAAGTGTATATGAGGGGTCAAAATAAATAAAAAACGGTTGAAATTAAATACTAGGTTTAAAAAATTGGATAATAAAAAAAAACTAAACAAAGAAAAAGAAAAAGAAAAATAATAAGTCAATGGTATAAAACAATGATTGTCATTGGTATAAAAAACAAAATAAAAAACAAAAAAGTATGCGGTCCATTAATAATTAGTTAATTAAAATAAATAAAGAAAATTCTTAAAGATCATAATAAGAATGTGCGAAAAAAATAATTTTTATATTATCAAATTTATGCGGAAATTAACCGTTAATATGAACATAAAAATCATTATGATAAAATTAACTTACATCGACATGAGGAACAAAGTTGAGAAAGTGTGTCGCTAAATCGTTTGGTGAACAATTATGTTGAAAATTTTAAAAAATTATAAAAATTATAAAAGTAAAAAATCTCCGTCTGTATTACTTTCTATCACGATGACAAGAATAAAAGTGACAAAAATAATGAACAGCTAGTCGTATAAATTTTCTGTGTATGACCCTCAGACGTTAGGAAGTTTATTTATTATATCGTTGTAAATGTCAGGAAAACAATCCGTATCCGTCTGTAAATTCAAACCGTTATGTTGTCGTTTAATGCATAGCATTTCGGAAATTAACCTTTTATTATAAAATGATTCTTTATCTAAAATTTAACGCCCACAAAGACGTCATCCCGAAAGTTTCGAACAAAAATGTCGTCTACAAAATAGAATGCGGTAACTGCGATGCATCCTATGTCGGACAGACAGGCAGGAAGCTAATTACCAGAATTAATGAACATAAAAAACATATCGACAGATGTACAACCAATAAGTCGGTTATTACAGAACATAGGTTGAATTTTGACCATGAATTTAAATGGGATGACGTCAAAATTTTAGATAAAGAATTATTTTATAATAAAAGGTTAATTTCCGAAATGCTATGCATTAAACGACAACATAACGGTTGAATTTACAGACGGATACGGATTGTTTTCCTGACATTTACAACGATATAATAAATAAACTTCCTAACGTCTGAGGGTCATACACAGAAAATTTATACATTAAATATTACGACTAGCTGTTCGTTATTTTTGTCACTTTTATTCTTGTCATCGTGATAGAAAGTAATACAGACAGAGATTTTTTAATTTTATAATTTTTATAATTTTTTAAAATTTTCAACATAATTGTTCACCAAACGATTTAGCGACACACTTTCTCAACTTTGTTCCTCATGTCGATGTAAGTTAATTTTATCATAATGATTTTTATGTTCATATCAACGGTTAATTTCCGCACAAATTTGATAATATAAAAATTACTTTTTTCGCACATTCTTATTATGATCTTTAAGAATTTTCTTTATTTATTTTAATTAACTAATTACTAATGGACCGCATATTTTTTTGTTTTTTATTTTGTTTTTTATACCAATGACAATCATTGTTTTATACCATTGACTTATTATTTTTCTTTTTCTTTTTCTTTGTTTAGTTTTCTTTATTATCCAATTTTTTAAACCTAGTATTTAATTTCAACCGTTTTTTATTTATTTTGACCCCTCATATACACTTACATTGTTTTATATAATTTTTTCTATTGTCTATTTTTTTTGTTATGCGGTCTTACAGATTTTCCAGGGAATCGTGCTCAATTTTGGGCCAATTAACCCAAATTAGAGTGGTACTATTCCATATAGAAATATTTGGAGGCCGCTTACAACTATCTATGTATATCGCTACGTTTGGAGTCATCTCCTTTTAAAAAATCAGTAAGCTGTTGATAATCAACCATGTACTACCGTTGCGTATGGAGTTTTATCTCCTATAGGAATTTCACTAGTTTATATTCTTTCTGCGTATAATATTTAATGTTTTCTCTCTATACGAACTTTTATAATATGCTCTATCTCCGTTACAATTTTTTGCGCTGAAGATGACTTAAAAGTAAGTCGAAACGTCCGCACACATCTTCAACATCTTTATATATTATAACTACCTTGCTTGAAGCTTGTAATTATGATTTATTAATATATATTTTGATTAACATTTCTACACTATTGATTCTTTAGCTCTCTATGCCTGACTGATCACTTTAATTTTTGAATTTTACAGAGAGCTTTATTATTATTTGTTCTAAATTATAAAGATTCTTTTTGTATTCCGATAGTTTTTCACAATTTATCTGGTTACGATTCTCATTCTATCATCGAGAAAATAGCCACAGCGTTCGAAGGGAAAATCGAGTTATTACCGATAACCAAGGAAAAATATATTTCATTTACTAAAAGTGTTGATTTTAAAGAAGAATCAAAAAATCAAATAAAATTACGTTTCATCGATTCATACAAATTTCTCGCATCGAGTCTCGATAAATTGGCATCATTTTTGGATAAAGATAAACTAAAAATTTTTAAATCGGAATTTCAAAATTTATTTGCCGAAAATTTCAATTTGTTAACGCGAAAAGGTGTATTTTCGTACGAATACATCGATACCATTGACAGGTTGCACGATACATGTTTACCACCGCGCGAATCGTTTTACAGTTTCTTGACCGATGAAACTGTATCCGAGAGCGATTACGTGCACGCCGAGAACGTCTGGACGCGGTTCTCCATTCGGACGCTAGGCGAATATAGCGACTTGTACCTCAAAATCGATGTCTTGTTATTAGCCGACATTTTCGAAAATTTTCAAAATAAATGTATCGAAAGTTACGGATTTGACCCCTCGTATTACTATACTCTCCCCGGATACACGTGGGAC
This sequence comes from Camponotus floridanus, assembly GCF_003227725.1. Lineage (NCBI taxonomy): Eukaryota > Metazoa > Arthropoda > Insecta > Hymenoptera > Formicidae > Camponotus > Camponotus floridanus. The sequence continues at coordinate 15,004 of NW_020229583.1, read as the reverse complement.
GCCATGTTGAAACATACAAAGATTACGTTCGAGCTGCTTACGGATATCGACATGGTTATGTTCATCGAACGTGGTATACGCGGTGGTCTAAGTCAATGTTCCAACAGATACGCTCGCGCTAATAACAAGTACATGGAGTCGTACGATCCATTGAAACCATCGTCGTACTTGATGTATTTTGACGTTAATAATTTATACGGATGGGCAATGTGTCAACCATTGCCCTATGCCGATTTTCGATGGGTCGACGACGTGTCGAATTTTGATGTATCATCCATCGCGCTAGATTCCCCTACGGGCTATATCCTCGAAGTGGATCTCGAGTACCCGCAACATCTTCACGATGCGCACACTGACCTATCGTTTTGTCCGACGCGTGACAAGCCGCCCGGTAAGCGGGAATTCAAACTGCTTGCAACGTTATACGATAAGAAGCGTTACGTGATACACTACCGTAATTTACAGCAATGTACGCAACACGGCCTTCGTGTAACAAAAATACATAGAATTTTACAGTTTTCTCAATCTCCATGGCTTCGAAATTACATAGAATTAAATACACATTTCAGAACATTGGCTAAAAATGATTTCAAAAAAAATTTATATAAATTAATGAATAATGCTGTGTTTGGTAAAACGATGGAAAATGTGCGTAATCGTGTAGATGTAAAATTATTAACAAAATGGGATGGCCAGTACGGTGCAGAAGCGGTGATCGCGAAACCAAATTTCCACAGCAGAAGCGTTTTTTCAAAAAACTTAATCGCTGTGGAATTGCGTAAACTCGAGGTGAAATTCTACAAGCCGATTTACGTGGGTATGTGCATACTCGACATATCCAAGATATGTTTGTATGAATTTCATCACGAGTACATGTCTCCTCTGTATCGCGATAAATGTAAGATTATGTATACCGACACAGATAGTTTGATATATCACATTGAGTGCGTTGATGTGTATGAGAACATGAAGCGCGATATCACCAGATTTGACACGAGCGATTATGCGGTAGACAATGCGTACGGTATACCGCTTGAAAATAAAAAAGTACCGGGCCTGATGAAGGACGAAAATAACGGTGCCATAATGACCGAATTCGTCGGGCTCAGAGCAAAGATGTACGCATTACGGGTCGATGGGAAAAAGGATACAAAAAAAGTTAAAGGCGTCAAGAGCAACGTTGTCGTGAGAACGATAACGTTTGACGATTACACGCGGTGTTTGAAAGAAGAAATTGAAATGACGCGCTAGCAGTCGTGTATACGATCTAAACTGCACCAAGTATACACGATCTGCGAGACGAAAATTGCTTTGAGTCCGTACGACGATAAGCGGTATATCGTACCTGAAACCACAGATACATTACCGTGGGAACATTATAGGATACCATTGTAATATGTAATGTAAAATGTAAAATGTAAAATGTGTGCGATAAACTATCTATTAAAAGAATTATTAATAAAGATTTTTATATTGTATATATTTTTATGTAATGTAATGTATATTTCATACATCTTATTATCTTATTAAAAAAAATACATGTACTATTGAAAGGAATATTAATAAGGATTTTTTATATTTCATATATTTTTATGTGTATCTCATACATCTTATTATAACTTATTAAAAGTACATATACTATAGAAAGGAATATTGATAAGGATTTTTTTATGTATATTTTTATGTATATTTTTATTTTTTCAAATATTATAATGTTATACATATATGTTTTTCCAGAAAATTAAAAAATAAACACTGTATGATTAATTAAATCACATTGTCTTTATGTATCCAAGAATTGTGCGAATTGTCAAATCCCAGCCATTTCACGTAAACCTGTCACCCCTCCTGCGCAGTACTTTCTCCACGAGATACACGTCCGGATAATTCGCGCGAGGCAACTCGTGTTCGTAGAACGCTCCAGCGATAGATTTTTTGCGATAATCCTCAAGTAGATAGCTTACGGGATTAGTATGCTGCACTTTTATAATTTTAAACACCTCGGTTGTCCAATTTGGCGTGTAACCTTTCTCGAAAACTGTCTTGTACTTGCTAACGCGTACCGAGTCACCTACTTTGAATTTCGCCGGACCCGCGATATTTACATGGTTGTACACAGTAGCCAAGAGTCTTTCAGCGATCGCGGGGGTAACGTCGACGGGCCGCATACCGATCGTTCGATGCTTGCGCGCGTTGTAATTCGATACGAGTTCCGGCAACACGTTGATCCACTTGTAAGATCCGTTTAGCGTAAACATCTTTCACATGTCGTTTTTCAGCGTGCGATTGAATCGCTTAACGATCGATGCCTTTAATGTCGAATATCTAGAATAATGATTGATGTCGTGTTTTCGCATGAGCCGTTGTACGTCGACGTTATAAAATTCCTTCCCCATATCGGTCTGTATATTTTTCGGACACCTCTTGCTATCTCGAATTATCTCGGCGATAGCGTCAGCTGTCTCACTTCCACCTTTACTCTTGAGTGGTACGGCCCACGCGTACTTGCTCAACGCATCGATGACAGTGAGTATGTAGTTGTAACCTCTGTTGAAATGAGAGTACGGACGCATCTCGACGATGTCGGCTTGCCACAGGTCATCGTATCCCCGCACTATGACGTGTCTTCGGGGGAAATTTTTTCTCGCCGGTGCGTGCAGTTCATTCACCAACTGCCGTTTCTCTAAACTATGTTGTTTCTTCGCTTCCTCGATTATTCCCAATCGTCGATCCATCGTTGTTTCGATTCGTCGATCAAATAAACGATACGTATCATGCGTTTTATTATTCGTTGTCATCTTTAGCCGTTCACTGCCGTTCGACAGCCATTCAATAGCCGTTGCTGACCCGTTGTAGCCGTTCAATAGCCGTTCAATAGCCGTTCGTAGCCGTTCACTGTCGTTCGATAGCCGTTCAATAGCCGTTCAATAGCCGTTGCTGACCCGTTCGAGGTCGTTTCCTCTTCGATCGCTGTCACTCATTGTAGTTCGATAATCCTTCGTAGCCGTTCGATAAGCCTTTGTAGCCGTTCGATAAGCGTTTGTAGCCGTTCGATAAGCCTTTGTAGATGTTTAATAATTGTACAATAGCTGCTCCTAAACTGTTCGCTACAGCTCATTATAGGTTGATAGCCGTTTCTGAATTAGTGTTAATCGCACGTCGAAGTTCGTTTATCGCAATCTGCAAAGCTCGCATATCCTTCTCGAACGCAATCAGCTTCTCGTTTGATTCTTTCTGTTGATTCTTCAACGTTTTAACATATTGTTCCACATACAGTTTGTTGACTGCATCGGTATCAGCCTCAGGTTGCGCTACACGACGAATCTTGCGCGACCTCGCGTCATAGTCCGTAGCGACGCGACACAGAGCGTTTCGACGCAAGTAACTTGTCACCAATTTACCCCAATGATCGCTTGTGCAGATTTCTTCATTTCTCCGTTCGAATAATCCAAATTTGTTGATAGGCATTTTTTTTCGATGTGAGTAACGTCGATCGACTGATTAGTTTTGTCGAGACACCATTTAATTTATAATAAGGCCAGCTTCGCGAAGTTCTTCTATGATCGACAGGATCTCGTTGTCGTAAGCGTTGTGGCCAGCTCGGCGCGAAGCGTCGAGCAATCGTAGGCGATCCACTAGCTCGTTGGGATCGTCCCAGTGCACGTAATCGATCTTATTGTCGGTTAGCGTCATCGCGCGAGGCGTGAATACTCCCGTTCCCGTTTTTTTCTTTTTCGATTCGATCGACATCAACGGCGCGATTATTTGTTTATACTTGTATCCCTTGTTGCTCTTTAATTGGCCTTGCGCATCATATTGACGTTTATGCGCACTCGTCGCCATCAATATGCTCTTATATTTTTGCACATCGTCCTCAGTGTATATGGCGTCGTCGGGAATTCTCTTGAAGATCAACTCGTATAATCCTGGTGTACCAATATACCTCACTTTGTCTATGATTATAGAGTCATCTTTGTCAATGTCGAATCGTTTGTTACCGAGACGCATTCCATTCTCGTCGAAATAGACGCCGTACACGTGATCGATCGCGTTTTTCTTTCGTCATCGCTAAGAAGAGCACCTATGTATTTTTGTCCCAGTGATCCCAAGTGCTCTCGTAACACTTCTTGACCTTCCGACGTTTGTAATCTGTTTCGAACGGATGTTTCGAGCGGGTTGCCCGTGGTTTCGAAAACTTCCTCTTGAAACAGGTTTTTTTGGGATTTTTCGAGAACTTCTTCGATCTCATCAAGTAATTTGGGTATCCTGGATTGTACGGTTCTCGTTGTCCCGGACGGTGTGGAGGTTATCAGCGGTGTAAGAGGTTAGCAGCGGTTCATCCAATGTACGCGGCATCAATAAACGTTTAGCCTTCAATCGTTTCCTCTTTTTCGGTGTCGCATCCTCCTCCTCCTCCTTCTCCTCCTCTTTCTCCTTATACCGCTTGATGGGTAATGTTTTAATTATAGTGCCAGTGTTACTCTCCGGCTCATTTTTCATCGCGATAAAGCTAGAGTTGTCGGCGATTTTTTGTAGTGGCTCGATAATAGGTCTAAAATGGGTCTTGACCGCGATATCGTCGTCGATCTTACCGGTCTTTAAAGCGCGATGTTTCTTGCGGATCGATTCGCTCGTTTTCTCAATCTCCTTCGCAATCTTTTCACGCTCACGAATATTATCGCTTTCAGCCATGTTGACGGAATGTCGAGCGTTTCACCCTTCTCGACAAAATGTTGGCAGCGACTAATCGTTTTGCGGTATCGCGAACACGTTAAATCCTTTTCTGTATCGCCCGTTCGTAAGCGAGCTGTCCTTATCTATCACTAGGAATCCATACTTTTGTTGCCAACAAGTACGACATAATTACTGAAATCCTCGTACGACATGTCGGTATTCACATGATCGTTGTACACGTGTTTCAAGTTGGTACCATCCTGTTTAAACAAGATCAGCAGGTTCGCGTTGTCGCGTATAAGATGTTTTGGTATTCTCGCGTACGTCTGACAAAGATAGAAGCAGTCGACGTTCGAGTGACGACCCATTGAGAAGTACTCTCTTATCGTATCTTGCTTGTCGCACGCCACGTCATCGAAGACGAAAATCGAGTTTGGATGTGCCTCGCTCGGTGGAATGACGTCACTGTTATTCGAGAACGTAAAGTAGCCGATTTCGTCGATCGGCGTCAACAAATTCTCCAGATATTGATATTTTGGCTGTTGCAACGACTTCGAATAACGTACACATTCTCGAAACGTACACCGTGCGGACTTTCCAGTAGACTTATCAGAACGTTGGTTTTACCACAATTCGAGGGTCCGCATATGATCGCGCGTATAGTAGTCGGTAGCATCGTACCGTGCCTGCGCATCTCCGCGTTGTCCCCCATTAATCGTAATCTGCTATCGCAATTTCTCACGTAAATCGTCAAAGGTTGTCGTACAAATCTCATTTTTTTCAACACTGTTGATTGGATCGAACGCCTGCCTATTTATAGGTGCGCGAAATCACGAGTCGCTCAGTAGAGAAAAAATGTTCATTCTGCTATCAAGTCCTTCCGACATTTGCGATTTGAGCGTCGAACAGCTACAATTTGTGTCGAAAGCAGTTCTGTTGCGAATGTGCGGTGATCACGTTCACTACGTGTGGGACAAGCTTCCAGAATATATAAAGGCGGATCCGGAGGTTCAGACGTATCGTCGCTGTTACAAACACTACAATCAGCCGTGGCAGGAAACGCACATCGACGGTCCGGCGCCATTGATAAAGAATTGCAGCGAATGTCAACGAAAATAGGTAGAGGCCTATTAAATCACGCGATAAACGCACTTCCGATCGAATTACATATTCCCGGCTATCAGTTTTGCGGGCCAAGTACACGGTTGGAGAAGCGATTAGCCAGATGATCGAGGTATAAATCCATTGGACGCGGCGTGTCGCGAACACGATATAGCATACTCTCGAAGCAACGATCTCACCGAGAGACACGCTGCGGATAGGATACTCGCCGAGAAAGCGCGGAATCGCATCGTTGCGAGAGATTCGACTCTTGGTGAGAGAGCCGCAGCTACAGCTGTCTGGACAGCGATGAAAGCTAAGACGAAGCTCGGTATGGGTCTGAAGACAACGAAGACGAAGAAAAGAACGGCGAAGAAACGGATACTTCCGGTAGCGAAATGCGGCATATTGCCGATTCTACCAATGTTGGGAGCGCTCGGATCCCTGATCGGTGGAGCGGCTGGTGTAGCGAAGGTGGTGAACGACAGAAAAGCCGCGCAACGTCCAGTTGCAGGAGATGCTACGTCACAATCGCGCCATGGAAGGTCATGGATTATATCTCGCTCCTTACAAACACGGACGAGGAGCCTCACCGAGAAAAAAAAAACGTCAAAGAGACGCTAAAAATGCCGCAGGGTGCAACTACTCAAACGTACAATTGCTGCAACTGGCAAAACGTATGCGCATTCCATATTTTAGAGGTGTTTTCATGCGCAACTCTTTACCGATCGGTTGTATTTATCAAAACGAGAGCGGCATCGTAAATTTGGATAGCGTCGAAGGACCAGGTACTCATTGGGTAGCGTACGCAAAGAGGGGAAATCGCGTTATATATTTCGACAGTTTCGGCAATCTTCGACCACCGAATGAACTGGTGCGATATTTCGGACGAAACGTAACGAAGATACAGTACAATTACACACCTGTTCAAACTTACGATCAGAGCATCTGTGGACAATTGTGCTTGCAGTTTCTTCGAACGGTCGATGCGTGCGAATTTAAAGACTGATATTGCGCTATTTAACTCAGTATTCGTTAAACAGTTTTGCCGACATGTCTATGACATTCACGTTGAGTGGGAAGAGTAGCGTTCTCACGGCAAACTTCTTTCCCGCCGTAGATTTGGGCGACGATGCATACGAACTCGGTCTAACGGATTTTGAAACTTATCACACAATACCGAATGTGAATTCCTCGAATAATAAATTTTACTTTGGCAAAGACGACGCGGAAATTACGATTCCCGAGGGATCGTACGAGTTGCGAGATATACATGAATTTTTGAAACGTGCAATTTCACGGCAACATCGCGATACGAAACACATTGACGACGGTGTCAATGAAGATGACGAATATCCGATAGTGTTCCGCACTAATTACAATACGATGAGGAGCGAGATCAAATGCGCATACAGATTAAACTTTAGCAAACCCGGCAACATTGGATCGCTGCTAGGATTCTCGAATCGTATTCTCGAGTCGGGAAAATGGTACGAATCGAACATGCCGATTAACATTATCAACGTTAATATTATCCGCGTAGAATGTAACGTGACCGCGGGTGCGTACAACAACGGCAAACTCGTTCATACGATACATGAATTTTCACCGAGGGTACCGCCGGGATATAAGATATCGGAAACTCCAGCGCAGATCATTTACCTGCCGATCATCGCGCGGAGCATTACGGATTTAACGTTACGCGTTGTCGACCAAAACGGACGATTGCTCGATTTTCGAGGAGAAGAGATCACCGTAAGATTGCACGTACGACGGTTGCAGCGATAACGTACGTATGCGACGTATGAGATGCTCGTGTTGAACGGATCGAAAGACGTGAGAGATAATACAATCTTTACGAAATCAGCGACACCAACAACAACAACATCGACGTTCGCTAATATCCAATCATCCGAGAAAAAGAAACTCAACACATCGAACGTTGCGTTTTTGCAATCTTTGGGATTCGCGGTGCGAAACAGCTGAACGATGACCGACATCCTCAACATCGGTGACGAACCTATCTTTGACGATCGTATCGTCAAGATCGAGACTCACACGTACAACCCGTTCGCCAATACAACGTTCGGACACAATGACGAGATAAGAATACCCATACAACAACAGGATCTGTATACGCTGCCGCATGAGAGTTTCCTATACATCGAGGGAAAACTAACGAAAAACAAACCACCAGCTGAAGGAGAAAATGAAGTGATACTGGGAAATAATTGCATCGCATTCATGTTCGATGAGATTCGATACGAACTCGACGGTGTTGAGATTGATCGCAATAGAAACGTAGGAATAACTACTACGCTCAAAAACTATGTAACAGTATCATCCGGTAGAGAGGTGATTTTGAAAAATGCGGCTGGGAGCCGTTACCTACACGCATGGACATTTCAATTTTTGCGTACCGCTCTACATGTTGCTGGGATTTTGCGAGGATTACAGACGCGTGGTGATTAACGCTCGTCACGAATTGATCTTGATACGATCGCGCAACGACAACAATTGTCTGCTTGGAAGTTCGGCGCAGGAGCCTGTGATCGACATATTCAAGATACAATGGCGAATGCCTCACGTGCTGTTGAGCGAAATCAAAAAGTTGTCGATGCTGCGTGCTCTGGAAAGCGGACGATATCTCAGCATGGCTTTTCGCTCGTGGGATCTGTACGAGTATCCGCTATTGCAGCTTACAACCAAGCATTCGTGGGCCATTAAGACTGCGACTCAGCTGGAGAAACCACGATACGTTATCTTCGCTCTGCAGACAGGTCGGAAGAATGTCATGTCTAAGGATGTGAGTCGATTCGACGACTGCAAATTGATCAACGTGAAACTCTATCTGAATTCGGAATATTATCCGTACGACGATATGAATCTGGATTTAGATAAAAGCAGATATGCCATTCTGTATGAAACGTACGCACGCTTCTGCAAGAATTATTACGGACACGAGTATCTCGAGCCGAGTCTCAACGTCCTGAAGTTTCTACAACACGGTCCGTTCGTGATTATCGATTGTTCTCGACAAAACGAATCGGTCAAGAGCGCGACCGTGGATGTGAGATTGGAATTCGAGTGTAAGGAGAACGTGCCGCCGAATACCACTGCGTACTGTCTCATCATACACGATCGCGTGATCCAGTACAATCCGTTGACCAACGTTGTACGCAAAATCACCTAGGCGATAACATCGACACAAGAGAGAGGGGGAAGAGGAGCATGATATAAATCAAAGTCTTGCGAGATGGTTTTAGAGTTTCGTCATTCCTCTCGACTGGGTATCGAAGAGAGAGAGAGAGAGATCTCATCATGTCCGTACCAACGTTTGTGGATCTGCAAGGATTTATCGTTGGGAAAAATTTTGTCGTGAAAGAAGCGGCAGTCTTGAGAAAGGGATACGTTCTATCGCATTACTTTTTCGCAAGTCCCGTACCGTGGAGCGTGCTTACAAAATCTGAGCGATGTCAAGTCTCATGGTTGATTAGAAATCATCACGGATTACAATGGGAAGACGGAAACGTTCCGTATGGTTTGGCTCAGCGTGTAATTACAACAGCTGTCGTTGGTACGATACACGAAGAAGAAGAAGAATCGTCTGTCGTATACGTTAAAGGACTTGAAAAGCGAAAATGGTTGACCGATATACTAGACGATGCGGGGAATGGCTATATTATTGAAACCTTGGATGCAGATTACGAAGATATTGATGCTTTAAATAAATTAGATATTATCAATAGTATGCGATGTGGAAAACATGTTAAGAATTGCGCATTACAAAATGTATTTAAAATATTTAACTGGTGGTCGCAACGCCAGAAAGAATTGCAAGAAAATAAAACAAATATGTAAACATTAATATGTGTTTTATCTCTTATTTCCCCCTCCCTAGACCTTTCCTTGCGTTTCTAAGAATATTTTATCTGAGCGTTATTTCACCCTTCTCCTAAAATTCAAAGCGTTAGAAGCATTGATCCCCCCACCACATTATACTTTTGGAAGATGAGCGTCACGTATACCCGGTTAATTCCTGTACGATCAGTCTCGCGTTAACCGCTCGTGGTTCACTTTTCATAACCTTCAAAGAAATGTACTACGTCGAAAGAAGCAGTAGCGGCAGCGACGTCGGAAGACGCGTGAATAATAATTACGTGCCGAGTCGTAATAAAACTTCATCGTTTGAGAACAAATGTGACGAGTAAGTTTCATTTAACTTTTTTCTATTTTTATAATTTTATTATTATTACTATTATTTAATTTTAATTTTTCTATAGCATTTCGTTGGAGCGTCGTGCGACTCGTATACTAGGTAGACGATACGCATTGACAGCTACGGAATTCAAATTCCTCGAAATTGGTATCAACGTGGGTCCACCGAGTTACGTGGAGATTGCCATAGGAGATCATCGAGGAAAGGAACTGATATTATCTCTCGAAACGTGGAAAGGACTCTACGAGCAACGTCGCAATATTCAAAATTTACTTCGGAACGACTCTAAAGATGACTACAATTTCATAAGCGTTGGACCGCTAACAGTGAGAGTTCGTACGATTAACGACGTCAAACTCATAAGTCTCGAATCTTCGGATGTACGCATGATGATGGTCGAATCGACGTTACATCGTATGTTCGATCTCGATCAATGCATAGATGTAACTTTTGATCGATTAGATAAAATTATCCAAACAGTTGATGTCAAATTTACGCAATTCTGCAATATCGCGTCCACTGTAACGGATCCGAAAGAAGTATCATATGTAATACGCGCGAGTGATGTTTTCAACAAGCATCAACTCGTCGATTGCGAGCTGGCATCTTTAGCTTTTAATTCTTAATATGTAAGACAAAAATTATATTTGTATACTAAATATATAAGCAGAATAAATAGTTATAAATCTATATCATGGTGTACTTTCTTTGCGTTTGGCGCGCTCTCCCGTCCCAGCTTTCATGCATAGCTCCTTGCGAGAGAATTATCATGAGAGAGCAAACACTAGGAAAGAAAGAAAGAGACAGAAGGAGTGATACGGTGCACGTGAGAGAAGAGATATCACGCAATGAAATATTTTTGATAATTTAATATAATTTTTTAATAGTTTTCTTATAATTAGTAATAAATGGAGCAATGAAAAGAGAGGGAGAGAGAGGAATTTGGAAAATAAATAAGATTTTTTATATTAATTAATTAATTTTTAATAAAATAAAATAAAATGTGTATTATATACATAGTGTGCAAAAGAATTTAAAATATACAAAATATAAATGTGTATTATATACATAGTGTGCAAAAGAAATTTTAAAGAATTTAAAATATAAATGTATATTATATAAAGTGTGTAAAAAAAGATACTGTAAGAAAAATTTAAAAGAATTTAAAATATAAATGTAAAAGATAATGTACGAACAAAATTTAAAAGAATTTAAAATACGCAATATATACAATTATATAATATATATAATACAATTATAAAAGTATAAAAAAGAATACAAAATATAAATGAATAATATATAATTGAATAATATATAATATAATGAATAATATATAATATAATATAATAGGAGGGCGATGGCAACGATGATATGGGGTGGTGGTGGTGTCGATGAGAGGCGATGGTGGGGCGGCCGCTGAGATGGTGACTCTTTCTGCACATAAAAAAAAATTTATTAATTATTTGAATAATTTGAAAATAAATACCTACACATGCGACCTACCTCCAATTAATTATCAGCATCCGTATCAGAATCCGAATCAGAATCATAACTGATCATATATTCAAGATAGTTATGCTGATGGATTCCTCGCATCCTTTCGGAACACGCTTCTCGATTTCCGCCTGGCAAACAGCAATCTCGGCAAATGGCTGCCTCTAATTTGTTCCTCTTTCTAATCCGTATATCCCTCTCTCTAATCTTTATATACGATTTTAGATGGGAGGTCGCGATTGGAGAATTTCTTCCGCCAAGTTCACGATTTCTTAAATATTCCACCACCGACATGTTCATTAATTTTTTATTCCGTTGCTCGCACACTTTAGTCTTATTCAATGTTTTTTTTTTCACAACGTGCATTGTGGACACATATTGCACGGAAATGTCAGATATAATGGATCTCTGCAATTAGAACAGTATCGTCCATCCGTTGCATCCAATGTCTGAATTACATGTTTTCGTACGGCATACATCACTATGGGGTCTACACCTTGCAGATCAATCATGCAGGACGCACATACTGCTAAAGCGCCGCCAGTCGAATAATAAAAGAATATCGTGCAATACTTTTTTCGTCCGCTTAATGCATTAATTTCTGCGATAGATACTTTTTTTCTCTGACTAGTGCAGAGTCACTATCCTCACTGCAGTCACTAATACAGTCACTGTCGGACGACAACACGCGATCTTCGTCTTCGTTTTCCATTTTATGTATTATCACACAATATATATATATATATATATATATATATATATATATAACACTTTCTAACAGAACACTATCTTTTCTGACAAAACACTATACTTTCCGAGAGAACACTACTTTTGCTACCGACGTGTCGATGCGTTTCCAAATGACGTACTATGATCTGCTGCGCTTCGATCCTTCTTATATTCGACCAACAAGCTTTCAGAGACTGTTGGGGACACGAAAGAAAATTTTCTTGCAAATGTACCTAGGATCGTAGAAAATGTGCTATTATATTACACAGATTGCTTGAAAAGGTTGGACTGAAATATCTCAAAAATGTAAGTTTATGAAATAAAGTTATAAAAATATGTATAAGGATAAAAAAGAGTATAAAAGGTTTATTATAATATCCCATTTGGCAAAAAAAAAAAATTTTTTGTGTCCCCGATAATCTCTGAAAGCTTGTCAGCTTAATCTCTTTTGTTTATACGTCGAACGGGAAAAAAACCTGGAATTATCTATATTAGGGGTGTACCTCGAGAGTACAAAGCAGCCGAACATCGGCGCTGATATGTAAACGAGGGAGACACCTCCGATTAGTCAATCAAAGCCAATTATGTCCAATTGTATTGTGTCTAATCGAGTAATCCCCAGACAAAGCAGCCGATCATTAGCGCTATTAAAATTTTTCCTTAAAAAATAAAATTTTTCCTTAAAAAAAAAATAAAATACAATAAAATAAAAGAACAAAAAAAGGATTAGGCTCAAAATCCTTTTCAAAATACAATAAAATACAATAAAATAAATAAAAGAACAAAAAGAAGGATTAGATCCAAAAAAGGATTAGGCCCAAAATCCTTTTCAAAAAAATACCGCTCTTTTGTTTATGCTTGTCATTCAACGTGAGCCCCCCCCCCCCGCAACCCCGCGTGACGTCATACCCCCGCTCCGCTGAGATCCCCTCGCACCTCACCTCCCTGAGAGGTTCTGGGTTAGAACCGGCCTTATACATCTACTGACGGGTAGGCGCCTCCATAACATAACTAAAAGTGTCGGTACATTACCAACACTTATAGTTATGTTACCGACAATATTATCTAATATAAAAAGGCATACATATTTAGAAAGAGCAATGTGAAAACTTTTCTTATATTGTATTAATTGTATTTATTGAAACAAAAAATATGGATTTTCACTGCTCTATCGTCTCGCATAAGCAACGATTTTAGAGCATAGATCTGTCTTTATTGCGTACATATTTAAACATAATTCTAATATCATTGCTCTCGTTTAGCTATGTCTCTTTATATAATAAAAATTTTATAATATAATAAAAATTTATATAATAAAAATGTCTCTTTATATAATAAAAATATATTGTGAAAATATTTATAAACATTATGTACTTATAAATTTTACAAATACAATATTACATCAAACAATTTGCATAAAACATTTTATATTGTTAGCTTTTGATTATATCAATTTAACAAATGTCGTGCATAAATTGTAATTTGTAGAAAGTTATATGCAAATATTCTTTTTATTGTGTATACAGAGTCTCGCAGACTACTATACATATATAAGTGCTTGTGAGGAGCGCAGTAAATTGAAGAAATAAGTCCCATAGCATTTTACGATTTTCGCAATAATAGAAATTATAAAATAAATAAATTATATAATAATATTAAATAAAATCGAACGAATGTGTATCTACTTGTGTGTTTGTGTGTGTGAAAGAGAGAGAGAGAAGAAGCTCGGGCTATTGCATGGTCCAGCGTGTTAGGCATGTCATCGGCACGTGACAAAGAGAAGAACAGCGAGACATGTTGTCATGCGTTACAACGTCATCGCCCCGCCGCTGTCTCTCCCCTTGCCGCGCGCCGACAAAATGCCTAATACACTGAATTATGCAATAGCTCGAACGGCCGAGCACTTCTCTCTCTCTCTTTTTCTCTCTCTCTCCTCTCTCACACACACACACACAACAAACACGTAGATACACATTCGATCGATTTTATTTAATATTATTATATAATTAGTTTATTTATTTTATTTCTTTCTATTATTGAGAAAATCATAAGATGTTATGAGACTTGTTTCTTCAATTTACTGCGCTCTTTACAAGCGCTTATATATGTATAGTACTCTGCGACATTTTGTATATACAATAAAAGATATTTGCATATAACTTTCTACAAATTACAATTTATACACGACGTTTGTTAAATCGATATAATCAAAAGCTAACAATATAAAATGTTTTATGTAAATTAATGTAATGTCATAAAATTTATAAATAATATAAATATTTTCATAATACGTTCTTTGTTTTAAAAGCATCCAAATGATAGATTTATATCGATAATATAATAGGTTTTATCGTGCATTTGCAGACGCAATCATAATATATTTTTTTCGTCTCTCTGATATATGCAAATGAGATATTTGTACTGAGGCGTCTTTTTCTAACAATATTCATTGGAATATCGTGATCGAGATATGATAAATGTAAGATATATGAATAATTTAACATTTTAGAAAAGGCAATTTACTTTCTGCTATAATTAAAAAAAAAATGTTACTTTGTACATTTCACATTATTGAAATATTTTTCCTTACAAGGATTTCCTATAATTTATAGTATGTAGGAAAGCTGCAGCAATAATTTCACAGCATATGCTATCAAGTTGAAGCTTTTCAAATATTATATTATTTGTAGGCAACGGCAATGAAAATAATTTTATTAGGCACGAATAGACACCACACAGCCGTGTAGGTTATGAATACATTTGAAGTTGGTGTTATCAAAAAAAATC
>NW_020229582.1:0-54805 GCF_003227725.1 Camponotus floridanus | reverse complement strand
TCACCTCCGATATTCAAAAACATCAATCATTTTTTCGTACCATGAATCTCAATGAATTTCAAAAATTCACGATTCAACGCGCTCAGCTTCTTTTTAACGGCAATCTTATTATTGTCACCCGATACTGCTCGCCTTACTGCAATAGTATTGTCCCGCGTAAAAGTATTGTCTCTCGCGTGCTCCGTTTCGTTCAGTACAAGCATACTATGTTTGTCGCCGTCGTATATGCAATCTTACGGTAATTTCCTCTCCTTGAAAAACGAGCAATCGACCTCTTTGATCCACAATATCGTTAAATCCCGTAATGCTTCGTACAACGATCGGCAGATAAATGATCTGCGCCGGCGTTTCCGATATCTTATATCCTGGCGGTACGCTCGGTGAAAATTCATGTATCGTGTGTACACGCATGTCGTTGCTGTACGCACCAGTAGTCACGTTGCATTCTATACGAATAATATTTACGTTTATAATATTAACAGGTTCGTCCGATTCATACCACTTGCGAGGTTGCAATATACGATTCGACGAGAATCCAAGCAAGGATCCTACATTGTCGGGTTTGGTAAAGTTTATTCTGTAGGCGCATTTGATTTCACTCTTTAGCGTACTGTGATTGGCGTGGAGCACTATTGGATATTCCTCATCATAATCGTTTTTAACATCTGTGGAAAGGTGTTCATCTCGCAAAATTACACGTTTGAGATAGTCATTTATGGCGTGCAATTCGTACGATCCTTCGGGAATCGTAATTTCCTTGTCGTCGTTGCCAAAATAAAATTTATTATTCGAAAAATTTACGTTCGGAATCGTGTGATAAGTTTCAAAATCCGTTAATCCGAGCTCGTAATCGGCATCAGTCAAATCTATAGCGGGGAAATAGCTTACAGCGAGAACGCTGCTTCTGCCAGTCAACGTAAGTGTCAGTGACATGTTGAACGAATACTGAGACATGACGATGGATTGTCAGGCTTTAAATTGATCGTTTGAAGAAATTTTAAACACAACTGTCCACAGATACTCTGATTATAACTTTGATAAGATGTGTAATTGTATTCAATCTTCACTCGTCCGAAATATCGCACAAGTTCCTCGGGTGGTCGAAGATTTCCAAAACTGTCGAAATATACGACACGATCGTCCTCTTTGCGTACGCTACCCAATGAGTACCGGGACCATCAACGTCATCCAAATTGACGATACCGCTCTCATTTCGTCGTACACCGCTTATCGGTAAATTATTGCGCATGAAAACACCTCTAAAGAAAGTATACGCATACGTTTCGCAAATTGTTCCAATTGCACGTTAGTTGTCGCACGTAGGCATTTTTAATGTTTTTTCGACATTTTTTTTTTCTCTTAGACTTTGTTGAGAATCCCTGTCCGCGCTTGTACGGAGTGAGATAAAGTCCGCGACCTTCCATAGCGCGATTGTGACGCTGCATCTCTTCCAGCTGACGTTGCGCAGCCTTGCTATCGTTTACCGCCTTTGCGATTCCCGCCGCACCGCCGGCCAATGAACCGACAACTCCCAACAACGGTAAAAGTGGTAAAATATCACCACGTTTCGCTACTGGAAGTATTCGTTTCTTCCTCCTCTTTGTCGTCGATGGCTTTTTCATCCTCATGCCGAGTTTTGTCTTTGCCTTCATTGCCGCCCAAACAGTCGTAGCGGCTGCTCTTTCACCGAGAGTCGAATCCCTCGCGGTAATGCGTTCTCGCGCTCTTGCAGCTAGTATGCGATCAGCGATGTGACGTTGGTCGAGGTCGTTGCTTCGCGCGTAAGCAATGTCGTGTTCGCGACACGCCGCGTCCAATGGATTGATGCCTCGATCACCTCTAGCCAATCGTTTCTCTAATCGAGTTCCCGGCCCGCAAAACTGATAACCGGGAATATGTAATTCGATGGGAAGCGCGTTTATCGCACGATTTAAGAGGCCGCTGCCTTTTACAATTCTCGCTGACATACGTCGCAATCTTTTATCAACGGTCGAACCTCCGGATCAGCCTTTATATATTCTGGAAGCATGTCCCACAATCGTTCCACGTAATCACCAAAATTTTGAAGTAATAAAATCTTTGGGATATACTGCAGTTGTTTGGCGGTAAGCCCGAGAATGTCTCTCTCATCCGACAGAAGGAGAAACATTTTTGATACTGACCGGTTTCGAGTCGAGACACTTCTATAAATAGGTCTCCCCCTCACGATCATTCGCAAAATTGATTTGAAAGAGAAAACATGCGGTGCGATAAGCGCGGGTAATCAAAGTATCAAATTTCGATGATAGACTAATATCGGAGAAAAAAGTACGCAAGCATGGAAACATGCTGCCGACTACTATACGCGGTATCGTTTGCGGCCCTTCAAACTGTGGTAAGACAAACGTGTTGAATAATTTGATAGAAAGTCCACACGGTGTACGTTTCGAGAACGTGTACGTATACTCGAAATCGCTTCAACAGCCAAATTACAAATACTTGGAAAATTTACTAGCACCTATAGATGAAATCGGCTACTTTACATTCTCTAATAACAGCGATGTCATTCCACCGAGCGAGGCATTTCCGAATTCCATCTTTATCTTTGATGACGTGGCATGCGACAAGCAGGATACGATAAGAGAGTACTTTGCAATGGGTCGACACTCGAGCGTTGACTGTTTCTATCTTTGTCAGACGTATGCCAAGATACCTAAGCATCTTATACGCGACAACGCGAACCTGCTGATACTGTTTAAACAAGACGGCACAAATTTGAAACATGTGTACAACGATCACGTGAATACCGATATGTCTTACGTCGATTTCCGTGCATTGTGTCAGAAATGTTGGCAACGCAAATATGGCTTCGTAGTCATTGATAAAGATAATATGTTGATCAATGGACGATATAGAAGGGGATTTAATGATTTCGCAATACCGTAAAGCGATCAGTCATCATCGACACATCGATCAAGCATCATGAACGGCGGTCGTCAAAAGATTGCGATAGAGATTGCAAAAACGAGCGAATCGATTCACAAAAAATATCGCGCTTTGAAAACTGGTAAAATGGAGAAAGATATCATATTGGAAAGACAATTTGAACTGATTACCGAGCCTTTAAAACAGCTATGTCGAAAATACTGTGGAATCTGATGCGTCGAAAATCGAACCGTTGAGTTTGACGTTTGGAGAGAAGCATGAGGAAAAAATAAAAGAGTCCAAGCAAGGAATAAAGCGAGCACGGATAAATATGCCGATAAACGATTCACCGATATATTCGACACCGAATCGATCAAAACGAAGAAAGCAATTTTCTAACATGGCTACTGTTTCTACTCCGATAAAAGTACAACCGCGTCAAACAATACCATCCACGTCCGTCGAAGAAATTTACGAGACCATACTCGATTCGTTTGTAACATCGGTCCGACACGAATTAGAAACGTCCGAAGGTCAGAAAACGTTCCGAGAGCATTTAGGTCCACTGGCGCAAAAATATATAGGAGATATTATGAGTGTTGATAAAAATAAGAGTTTGGATTATGTCTACGGTGTTAAATTTACCAATGAAGGAATGATGCTAGGTGATAAATGTTTCGATGTGGACAAGGAAGATAATATAATTATCGATGGAATAAAATATAAGGGAACCGAAGGTATCTACGACTTGATTTTTAAAAAATTTCCCAATCATAAAAAATATACTCGAGATGATTTGCATAAATATCAAAGTATATTAAATATAACAAATGCGCATAAACGTGACAACAAAGTTAATAATCCTATTAAAACTAATAAAGGGTACAAGTACAAATATATAATTGCACCATTATTCCCCGATAGAAAGATGGGAAGAGGTATTGACGCGCCGCGCACCATGACGTTAAGCGACAACATGATCGATTACGTGCATTGGGACGATCCCAACGAATTGGTGGATTGTTTGCGATTGCTGGACGCCTCACGTCGAGCCGGCAACAATGCTAACGACAATGAAATCTTGTCAATTATCGAAGAACTTGGCGAGGCCGGCATTATTATAAATTAAACTATGCGTCGGCGATACGTGTCATTCGGTCAATGTTCTCGGTACCGAAATGTCGATTAATAAATTTGGATTATCGCTTGGAACGTCGAACAATTTGTACTATGAATGGAATAGATTATTGAAAAATTACGTTCGCGATAACGCTCTCTGCCAGACTACTACCGGCTTTGACGCAAGGTCGCGCAAGATTCAACGCGTAGCGCAACCGGAAGCTGATACCGACGTCGTCAACAAACGATACGTGGATAAACTTTTGAGAGATCGACAGGGAGAAATTGAGCAAAAAATTATCGCGCTCGAAACAAACGTGCAGGCGCTGCAATTAATGATGGATGAGATAAAGAATGTGCTGAGACATGCAACATCTAACTCGACACAGTAAGCGAGATATACTAATATTGCATATTAATTATGCCTCGATCAAACATACGAGAGAACAAAAACACCTCCGAAAAGCGGCATATAGTCGAGGAATTACATGCTCCGGCGAGAACAAATTTTCCACGAAGACACGTCATTGTACGCGGATATGATGATCTGTGGCAGGCGGACGTGGTGGACATGCGTTCGTACCCTCGACTCAACAAGGGTTATAAATACATACTCACGGTTATCGATGTGTTGAGCAAGTATGCGTGGGCCGTACCGCTCAAGAGTAAGAGTGGGAACAAAATGTCCGAAACGATCGCAAAGATTATTGGAGACGATAAAAGGTGCCGAAAAATTTTCAAACCGACAGAGGAAAAGAATTTTACAACTCGAGTGTGCAGAAACTCATGAAGAAACACAACATTAATCATTACTCAACATATTCCGTTATGAAAGCCTCGGTCGTGGAACGATTCAATCGTACTTTAAAAAACAATATGTGGAAAATGTTTACGCTGAATGGAAATTACAAATGGATCGACGAACTATCTCGACTCGTTGCAGAGTACAATACGAGAAAACATCGCACCATCGGTATGAGACCTGTTGACGTCACTCCAACGATCGCCGAAAACCTTTTAAATACGGTGTATAGCAACGTAAAAATTGCGGCTCCTGCAAAATTTAAAGTAGGCGATTCGGTACGCGTGAGCAAATACAAGACCATCTTTGTAAAAGGTTTCACACCAAATTGGACGACCGAAATTTTTAAGATTATCGAGGTGCAGAAAACTAATCCCACGACATGCATACTCGAAGATTCGCGGGGAAATCCCGTCGCTGGAGGATTCTACGAATACGAGTTACAACGCGTCGCCAATCCCGACGTATATCTCGTGGAAAAAATTTTACAAAAAAAGGGTGACGAGGTTTATGTGAAATGGTTGGGAATGGATGAATCATACAACTCTTGGATTCATAAAAATAATGTATTGTAAACATTTATTGAAACATAAAATATGCGTATAAAATATATAAAATTTATTAAAATATAAATATATTAATATAAAAATATATAATATAAAATGTACAAAATATATACAATATAAATATATACAATTAATAAACGAAATATACATTTATTTACAACGGTATCTGATAATGTCCCCACGGTAGCGTATCGGTGGTATCGGGTACGATATACCGCTTGTCGTCGTACGGACTCAGAGCAATTTTCATCTCACGGATCGTGTATACTTGGTGTAATTTAGATCGTATACACGACTGCTGACGCGTCATTTCAATCTCTTCCTTCAAGCACCGCGTGTAATCGTCAAACGTTATCGTTCTCGCGACAACGTTGCTCTTGACACCTTTGACTTTCTTCGTATCCTTTTTCCCATTCACTCGTAACGCGTACATCTTTGCTCTAAGCCCGACGAATTCGGTCATTATGGCACCGTTATTTTCGTCCTTCATCAGACCCGGCACCTTTTTATTTACACGCGGTATACCGTACGCATTGTCCACCGCATAATCGCTCGTATCGAATCTAACAATGTCACGCTTCATATTCTCATACACATTCGCACACTCGATGTGATATGAGACTGTCTGTATCGGTGTACATTACCCAGCATTTGTCGCGATACATTGGTGTCATATACTCGTGATGAAATTCGTACAAACATGTCTTGGATATGTCGAGGATGCACATACCCACGTAAATCGGTTTGTAGAATTTCACCTCGAGTTTACGCAATTCCACAGCGATTAAGTTTTCCGAAAAAACGCTTCTGCTGTGGAAATTTGGTTTCGCGATCATTAATTTTTTAATTTCTTACTTCAATTGTAATTTGTGACTCGTGCTGGTTTAATTGCCATGCCTGTTTTTTATCTTTCCATCGGTAATTATGCTTACTTTCAATTTTGTTGTGCTCAGGATATATTAAAAAACCGTTAACTAATGTATTTAAATCTTTCCAGTATACTTGATAAGGACCACAACCATATGGTCGAAACGTCGTAATATTTAAATAAATTAATGTTTCTTGGCTAGTTTGGTCGACTACAATTCTTTAATAATCCTTATATTTTTGAATCTTGTGTTTGCTCAGTTGCGAGCTCACGAGCCTGGATAAATTCTTGATCCAAGCGAAATGTCCCACGCTGTTGCCGTCTTCAATGTACAGCAGATTCACATGCTTGTCCCGTTTCTGCTGCGAAAGACGTATCGGGACAATGTTTTTGTCTTCGATGTCGTACACATTGATTGAAATGTTATTTGCAAGTTCAAATTTCTTAATTTGATTAACAGTCATTGGAAACTCAATGTCCCGGAGATTCAGCACTGTCGCGTAATGCGGGTACGATGATTCCCGTTCCGCATGACTTTCGGCGGGATACAGAGCGGCGACACTGCCCACGCGAAACACGCATTGTCCTTTGAATGCACGTTAACCACCGCTCTCTTCATCATAATTTCCCGCGGCAATTTGATGTGACATCCCGCGCGCAAAGGATTGTACTTGTTTATATTTACGGTCAAGTTCAGTATTCGCGACAAAGCCCACCCGCTATCGCGTTCCTGAAACTCTTCCAGAGACGCTAGGGTGGACTCGATAACGCGCCGTTCGTACCACTCGCGTAAATCGGTTGTGCGAAAGAGTTCATAGTTTCTCGTATTCACACTTTTATTCGCGTGTTGATCACCCGACACAAATTCACCATTGAATATAGTGTTCACTTTTACACAATTGTGTTTTTTTAAAGCGCCCTGCACATGTTCCAACACAATATCTTTGGCATCTTCGAGAAATTGGCGCGGTTCGATGTGATTATAGTTTATCACCGCACCAGTCGATACGCGACTGTCGAACGCCGTATCAATTTCGCGCTACACAAGTGCATTTTGACGCGCACTACATCCGGCACCTGCGTGTACGAAACGTCCACGTATCGAATTTTTCAAACCTACGAGGCGCGCGATCCGAGCAATCAGTGATTGTCGATTTCCGATCGATAATCGCGGTCGTTTGATTCGACTTTGCTCTTCCAGCGATTCGATGTACTCGTCGCATCGTTGCTCCCACACAATGTAGTTTTCCAACGAATCAAGCAAAGCGGATTGTTCTCGCAAAATTTGCTCCTCCATATTGCTAATGCACACTTGCAAAATTTAGCGTTTCTAATGATAGGTCTGATGCACTTTAGCTACTGGTGGGGTGCGTCTCTCTATCATGATTTATATACCGTCTCATGCATTGTTTTATCATCGAACATTCTAGAACAATTTCATCTTGCAAAAAATTCCCCGTAGTGCCGTGTGCAATTTGGCCTTGATAATTTCACGTTTTATCACGTACATTTGAAAAATCTAACGTGATTGCATCAGGGGCAGCCGTACATCGGCGCTCGATTTTAGTAAATTCAGCTAAATATTTGTCTGGGGATGATATACATTTTAACCTTGGCGGTTATTTTTTCACTATTTGTCACGTACATTTGAAAATTTTAACGTGATTGCATCAGGCGCAACCGTACATCAGCGCTCGATTTTAGCAATGTCAGCTAAATCTTTGTTCCGAAGATGATGATGTCATCGGAGCCGTACATCGGAGCGACAAAATTTTGGAGGAAATTAAAATGTTGCGTCAGTAATAATCCCCTCTACAATTTGGGATACTATTTGAATTGATATTGATTCTAATACGATTGCAGTATTGCATCAATCGCGCGTGTGAAGGGTTCATCGCTGAAGAAATATGAATTTCTACGTTCCGATTCGAAACGGTGAAACTCCACCGTGTAAGAAGCAGAAATGCGACACGTAAGTTTAAATCGTTTAAAAAATTTTTTACTTATTGATTTTTAATATTGTTGTCTAATTATTTATATTTTTATAGTATTCAGCCTCGTCGTGCGGCTCGCATACTTGGAAGAAGGTACGCTCTAACCCCGACGTCGTACAAGTATTTGGACATTGGAATAAGCGTTGGAGCTGTATCATATGTGGAGCTGATTCTCGGCGATAATCGAGGCAATCAAATAGTGTTACCCTTTTCAACGTGGAATTTGTTGATGCGGAAGCATGCAGACGTTTAACAATTTCTACAATCGACTGCTCCCCCATTAAGAATTGGAGTTTTAACGATTGAAATGTATTAATCGAAAATTGTAAAACTCACATTATGCGAAAATTCTTTGTACATGAAGCCAGAAACGTTACGAATAAATTACATTTATTTAATTTTGAAAATTGTATCGATCATATGCACAATTGGTTATGCGAGAATACGTATCTCGTGAATGAAAAATTTAAACAATTTGAAACTGTATTACAACGTAATAATATTACTACTGTATGCGATGCTGTAAAAACGATACATGAGAGTGATGTCTTTGACAGCGAATCATTGATCGATTGCGAATTATTAACATGTGCTGTAAATGATATTCTTTACGATGCGTGCAATAAATAATTATTTTTATTCCATCTATGATTTTATTTCTTTCCTTCCATATGAATAAGAATAGTCGACAATTTTTCTCAACACGCTCCGCCGAAGATGTAGAGAAATGCTGAGGTAGATAAGACGCGATGCTCTAGTTGAAATGAGACGCGAGATATTAAAAAGATATATAATGAAGAGGAGTCTGCGACATTAGAATATTATTTCATTGTTCTTTGCGTTTCGTTAGTCTTGTGTGTTTCGTTGATCTCTTATTATGGCTGAAGAAAACGTTTCTATCTTTGACAATGAAGATATGGATGATGATGATTTGATGGATCCTGTTGAAGAGGAAAATGCGATAGAGAGACAACCTGAAACCCGTTTTCTGATTAGTGATGTTGAAGAGTTACTTCAAATAGAGCGGGAACAATTTTCGAAGAAAAATCTGGAAACTTCAGTTGTGCAATTTATAAGACATCAAGAGCTCGGCTTGAAAAAACCCCGCACAAATTCGTTGAGGACATTTCTCCAACATCGAGATGTTTGTGTGTATAGAGTTAAAAAATGTGATGCAAGATTTTGTATAGATGCGAAAGACCTCAATCACACTATATTAAAATGCTTTCGAAATAGACTATGTGAAAACCTTGAACTACTACACGAGATTGAAAAGATAGAAGAAGATAATCGTGAGAATAAGCTACGGCAAGACTTGGAAACGTTGAAGGTAAAAATATTTTTGTTGATGTGTAATAAATTTAAAACATTTACAATTATTATGTTTAATTTCAGAGTTCACGAAAATATATGAACAGTCGACGAGAGGATAAACAGATATGCGAATCCAAACCTGTGCGAAAATTAAAATTGAGAGTATTGCATATAGATGAGAATGGAGAATATTACATACCATTATATTAATACGTAACATACCATTTATATTATATCATGAAGTATCCTAAAATAAATTATTAAAATCTAATAAAATACGTATCTTTTCTTTTACAGAAGCGGTCTCCCATTATCCCGGCGCAACGCCTCCTCAGCCTGGCGCATCACCCCTTAAACTTCCTGGAGCGATCCCTTAACCTTCCAGGAGCGGCCTCACCCCCCCCCCGCACCGCCAAATTATTATTATTATTATTTTATTATTATTTCTTATATTTTATTATTCTTATTATATTAATTATAATTTAAGCACATACACACACACACACACAAATTGTATAAAATACACACATACACATTTTTAATAAAATTTATACTTTATATTTTGATTAAAAAAAAAAATCTAATTATTTACACGCCTCTCCATGCGTTCCCATCCTTGCGTCTCTCTTGCGTCTCTTTCGCGCTAGTTTTAAATATTGTTATCTCTCATGCGTTAATTTCAACATTATCGTTCTCTCTTGCATGCGTCGTCTTCGCGCTATCGTTCTCTCTTTCGCGCGCGCTCATTGTAAGTCTCGCAGTATTATCGTTCTCTCTCGCACGCGTTGTTATTCTCGATATTATCGTTTTCTTTCGCTTAGAATATACTCATTGTTCACTTACCTTTGCGTCGTCCTTCTCCCACCTATACGTCGTCCTTGTCCCACGTTAACGCCATCCTTGTCGCACTCGTAGCACTATCCTCTTCACACTTTGCACTGTCCTTTTCCCATACGTTGCGCTGTCCTTCTCACACGACCGTCCATCGGTCGCGTCGCGGATCCCCCTTCACCGCGCGGACTCCCTCGTCCATCGCTCGCGCCGCGGATCCCCCTTCCCCGCGGGCCTCCTCGTCCATCGCTCGCGCCGCGGATCCCCCTTCCCCGCGGGTGACGTCACCCACCACGCGCTGCGGTTCCTCCTTCCCCGCGCGTGACGTCACTCCCCCGCACCGCGGTTCCCCTCGCGCCTCACCCCCCCTGAGAGGTTCTGGGTTAGAACCCGCCTAGTCTCACTACTGACCGGTAAGTGTATTTTATATTTGAAAAATTATAATTTATATAAAAAATCTTATGATAAAAAATTTTTTTTCTTTTACAGATGCCTTCATTATTTTTATTCAGACGCCAAGTTGCAGTCGCATACGGTCGACTGCGGAAAGCTAAACGACTGCGCTGTCCGATTGCCGAGCGACAAGGACAAGTGGCTCGAGTTCAGCAACCCTAATCGGAAGGAGCGGCTTCCATTTGTGGTCTACGCCGACTTGGAATGTGTCTTGGCCAAGATGAAAGAAGAAAAATTATATCAACGCCATCGGGTATTTAGTTTAGCTTATTATGTACATTGTTTGTACGATGACTCATTATCAGCGTATCATTCGTGTCGTAGCGCCGATTGTATAACATGGTTCGCCGAAGACCTTAAAAATTTAGCAATTCGCGTTAAGAATATTTTAAAAACAAATGTCCCCATGGTAAATTAAACGTTCGAAGAGTGGGAGAAATTCCATAGCGCCACTCGTTGTCATATATGCGAAAAGCCGTTCGCGCAAGACGATACACGCGTTCGCGATCATTGCCATCTGACCGGGCGGTACAGAGGTCCTGCACAGTCAAATTGTAATCTAAATTATAAAGATTCTTTTTGCATTCCGATAGTGTTTCACAATTTATCCGGTTACGATTCTCATTTTATCATCGAAGAAATAGCCACAGCGTTCGAAGGGAAAATCGAGTTATTACCGATAACCAAGGAAAAATATATTTCGTTTACCAAAACTGTTGATTTTAAAGAAGAATCAAAAAATCAAATAAAATTACGTTTCATCGATTCATACAAATTTCTCGCATCGAGTCTCGATAAATTGGCATCATTTTTAGACAAAGATAAGCTTAAAATTTATAATCGGAATTTCAAAATATATCGACAGATAATTTCAATTTGTTAACGCGAAAAGGTGTATTCCATACGAATACATCGATTCCGTCGACAGGTTGCATGATACGTGTTTACCACCGCGCGAATCGTTTTACAGTTCTTTGACCGGTGAAACTGTATCCGAGAGCGATTACGCGCACGCCGAGAACGTCTGGACACGATTCTCCATTCGGACGCTAGGCGAATATAGCGACTTGTACCTCAAAATTGATGTCTTGTTATTAGCCGACATTTTCGAAAACTTTTGAGATAAATGTATCGAAAGTTACGGACTCGACCCCGCGTATTATTATACTCTCCCCGGATACACGTGTGACGCCATGTTGAAGCATACAAAGATCACGTTCGAGTTGCTTACAGACATCGATATGGTTATGTTTATCGAACGTGTTATACGCAGCGGACTGAGCCAATGTTCGGGTAGATACGCTCGCGGTAATAACATGTACATGGAGTCGTACGATCCATCGAAACCATCATCGTACTTGATGTAAATAATTTGTAGGGATGGGCAATGTGTCAACCGTTGCCCTATGCTGATTTTCAATGAGTCGACGATGTGTCAAATTTTGACGTATCATCCATCGCGCTAGATTCGCCTACGGGCTATATCCTCGAAGTGGACCTCGAATACCCACAACATCTTCACGATGCGCACACTGACCTACCGTTTTGCCCGACACGCAACAAACCATCTGGCAAGCGGGAATTCAAGCTACTTGCAACGTTATACGATAAAAAGCGTTATGTGATACACTACCGCAACCTGCAGCAATGTACGCGGCATGGTCTTCATGTAACAAAAATACATCGAATTTTACAGTTTTCTCAATCTCCCTGGCTTCAAAATTACATAGAATTAAATACACATTTCAGAACATTGGCTAAAAATGATTTCGAAAAAAATTTATATAAATTAATGAATAATGCGGTGTTTGGTAAAACGATGGAAAATGTGCGCAATCGTGTCGATGTAAAATTATTAACAAAGTGGGACGGACGATACGGCGCAGAGGCGATGATCGCGAAACCAAATTTCCACAGCAGAAGCGTTTTTTCGGAAAACTTAATCGCTGTGGAATTGCGTAAACTCGAGGTGAAATTCTACAAGCCGATTTACGTGGGTATGTGCATCCTCGACATATCCAAGATATGTTTGTACGAATTTCACGAGTATACACCAATGTATCGCGACAAATGCCGGGTAATGTACACCGATACAGACAGTCTCATATATCACATCGAGTGTGCGAATGTATATGAGAATATGAAGCGTGACATTGTTAGATTCGATACGAGCGATTATGCGGTGGACAATGCGTACGGTATACCGCGTGTAAATAAAAAGGTGCCGTGTCTGATGAAGGACGTAAATAACGGCGCCATAATGATCGAATTCGTCGGGCGCAGAGCAAAGATATACGCGTTACGAATGAATGGGAAAAAAGATAAGAAGAAAGTCAAAGGTGTCAAGAGCAACGTTGTCGCGAGAACGATAACGTTTGACGATTACACGCGGTGCTTGAACGAAGGGATTGAAATGACGCGTCAGCAATCGTGTATACGATTTAAACTACACCAAGTATACACGATTCGCGAGACGAAAATTGCTCTGAGTCCGCACGACGACAAGCGGTATATCGTACCCGATACCACCGATACATTACCGTGGGGACATTATCGGATACCGTTGTAAATAAATGTATATATTTTATTTATTGTATATTTTGTACATAATCATGTATATATATTTTTATATTTTGTACAAAACCATGTATATATTTTGTACATAACCATGTATATATTTTTATATTTATATTTTAATATATTTTATACGCATATTTTATGTTTCAATAAATGTTTACAATACATTATTTTTATGAATCCAAGAGTTGTATGATTTATCCATTCCCAACCATTTCACGTAAACCTCGTCACTCTTTTTTCGTAAAATTTTTTCCACGAGTTATACGTCGGGATTGGCGACGCGTTGTAACTCGTATTCGTAGAATCCTCCAGCGACGGGATTTCCCCGCGAATCTTCGAGTATGAATGTCGCGGGATTAGTTTTCTGCACCTTGATAATCTTAAAAACTTCGGTCGTTCAATTTGGTGTAAAATCTTTTTCAAAGATGGTCTTGTATTTGCTCACGCGTACCGAATCGCCTACTTTAAATTTTGCCGAAGCCGCAATTTTTACGTTGCTATACACCGTATTTAAAAGTTTTTCGGCGATCGTCGGAGTGACGTCGACAGGTCTCATACCGATGGTGCTATGTTTTCTCGTATTCTACTCTGCAACGAGTCGAGATAGCTCGTCGATCCATTTGTAATTTCCATTCAGCGTAAACATTTTCCACATATCCATTTCCATTTTTAAAGTACGATTGAATCGTTCCACGACTGAGGCTTTCATAATGGAATATGTCGAGTAATGATTAATGTTGTGTTTCTTCATGAGTATCTGCACACTCGGGTTTTAAAATTCTTTTCCTCTGTCGGTTTGAAAATTTTTTGAACACCTTTTATCGTCTCCAATAATCTTTGCGATCGTTTCGGACATTTCGTTCCCGCTCTTATTCTTGAGCGTCTATACCTCTTCCCATCTTTCTATCGGGGAATAATGGTGCAATTATATATTTGTACTTGTACCCTTTATTAGTTTTAATAGGATTATTAACTTTGTTGTCGCGCTTATGTGCATTTGTTATATTTAATATACTTTGATATTTATGCAAATCGTCTCGAGTATATTTTTTATAATTGGGAAATTTTTTAAAAATCTAATCGTAGATTCCTTCGGTTCCTTTATATTTTATTCCATCGATAATTATATTATCCTCCTTGTCCACATCGAAACATTTATCACCGAGCATCATTCCTTCGTTGGTAAATTTAACACCGTAGACGTAATCCATGCTCTTATTTTTATCAACACTCATAATATCTCCTATATATTTTTGTGCCAATGGACCTAAATGCTCTCGGAACGTTTTCTGACCTCCGGACGTTTCTAATTCGTGTCGGACCGATGTTACAAACGAATCGGATGTGGTCTCGTAAATTTCTTCGACGGATGTGGATGGTATTGTTTGACGCAGTTGTACTTTTATCGGAGTAGAAACAGTAGCCATATTAGAAAATTGCTTCCTTCGCTTTGATCGATTCGGTGTCGAATATATCGGTGAATCATTTATCGGCATATTTATCCGTGCTCGCTTTAGTCCTTGCTTGGACTCTTTTATTTTTTCCTCGTGCTTCTGTTCAAACGTCAAACTCAACGGTTCGATTTTCGACGCATCAGATTCCACAGTATTTTCGACAAGCTGTTTTAAAGGTTCGGTAATCGGTTTAAATTGCCTTTCCAATATGATGCCTTCCTCCATTTTACCAGTTTTCAAAGCGCGATATTTTTTGCGAATCGATTCGCTCGTTTTTGCAATCTCTGTTGCAATCTTTTCACGATCGCCGTTCATGATGCTCGATCGATGTGTCGATGATGCTCGATCGATGTGTCGATGATGACTGATCGCTTTACGGTATTGCGAAATCATTAAATCCCCTTCTATATCGTCCATTGATCAACGTACTATCTTTATCAATGACTACGAAGTCATATTTGCGTTGCCAACATTTCTGACACGATGCACGGAAATCGTCGTAGGACATATTGGTATTCACGTGATCGTTGTACACATGTTTCAAGTTTGTGCCGTCTTGTTTAAACAAGATCAGCAGGTTCGCGTTGTCGCGTATAAGATGCTTAGGTATCTTGGCGTACGTCTGACAAAGATAGAAACAGTCAACGCTCGAGGGTCGACCGATTGCAAAGTACTCCCTTATCGTATCTTGCTTGTCGCATGCCACGTCATCAAAGATAAAGATGGAATTCGGAAGCGCCTCACTCAGTGGAATGACATCGCTGTTATTAGAGAATATAAAGTCCGATTTCATCTATAGGTGCTTGTAAATTTTCCAACTATTAGTATTTCTGCTGTTGAAGCGATTTCGAGTATACATACACGTTCTCGAAACGTACACCGTGCGGACTTTCTATCAAACTAATCAATACGTTTGTCTTACCGCAGTTTGAAGGGCCGCAAACGATACCGCGTATAGTAGTCGGCAGCATGTTTCCATGCTTGCGTACTTTTTTCTCCGATATTAGTCTATCGTCGAAATTTGATATTTTGATTACCCGCGCTTGTCGCACGAACCGCATGTTTTCTCTTTCGAATCAATTTTGCGAACGATCGCGAGGGGGACACCTATTTATAGAAGTGTTTCGACTCGAAACCGCTCAGTATCAAAAATGTTTCTCTTTCTGTCGGATGAGAGAGACATTCTCGGGCTTACCAAACAACTGCAGTATATCCCAAAGATTTTATTACTTCAAAATTTTGGTGATTACGTGGAACGATTGTGGGACATGCTTCCAGAATATATAAAGGCTGATCCGGAGGTTCGACAATATCGTTCGTGCATGCGACATTACAACCAGCCGTGGCAGCGAACACACATTGACGGTCCACCACCGTTGATAAAAGATTGCGACGTATGTCAGCGAGAATTGTAAAAGGCAGCGGCCTCTTAAATCGTGCGATAAACGCGCTTCCCATCGAATTACATATTCCCGGTTATCAGTTTTGCCGGGAACTCGATTAGAGAAACGATTGGCTAGAGGTGATCGAGGCATCAATCCATTGGACGCGGCGTGTCGCGAACACGACATTGCTTACGCGCGAAGCAACGACCTTGACCAACGTCACATCGCTGATCGCATACTAGCTGCAAGAGCGCGAGAACGCATTACCGCGAAGGATTCGACTCTCGGTGAAAGAGCAGCCGCTACGACTGTTTGGGCGGCAATGAAGGCAAAGACAAAACTCGGCATGGGGATGAAAAAGCCATCGACGACAAAGAGGAGGAAGAAACGAATACTTCCAGTAGCGAAACGTGGTGGTATTTTACCACTTTTACCATTGTTGGGAGTTGTCGGTTCATTGGCCGGCGATGCGGCGGGAATCGCAAAGGCGGTAAACGATAGCAAGGCTGCGCAACGTCAGCTGGAAGAGATGCAGCGTCACAATCGTGCTATGGAAGGTCGCGGATTTTATCTCGCTCCGTACAAGCGTGGACAGGGATTCTCAACGAAGTCTAACAAGGAGAGGTCGCGACCTTGGGGTCACCGAATTAAATGAAATTTTAACTGCGTGTAGTACTCGACCAAAGAAGTTTTTGAGGAAAGTGAGAGAACGCAACGTTCAAAAAAAAAACCAAGTGAAAAATAGGCCGTATCTTGTATACCGGTAAGTTTAGACTGATCGTCAAGTAAGCGACGTAGCTCGGGCGGTAAAGCCCAATACTATTATGCTGCTGGTCACAGGTTCGATCCCGAAATGTGGTAGTTTCTTTTTTTTGTCATTTTTTTTTACGCGAAACGTACAATATTTTTTTAATGAAAAAAATTAAATAAATAATTTAATTTTTTTGTTTTTATTTTTTTTTCTTTTAGGAAAGGCAATTATTTACGATATGTTAATTTATATTAAATTTTATAATTAATTAATAAGTGGCATAATAATTTTATATATTTTTTGTTAGTATCGAGTAGAATATATAGAATTGTGACGTTTTATAAAATTTAATATAAATTAACATATCGTAAATAATTGCCTTTCCTAAAATAAAAATAAAATAAAAACAAAAAAATTAAAATATTTATTTAATTTTTTTCATTAAAAAAATATTGTATGTTTCGCGTAAAAAAAAATGAAAAAAAAAGAAATTATCACAGGTCGGGATCGAATCTGTGATCAGCAGCAAAATAGTATCAGGCTTTACCGCTCGAACTACGCCGCTTACTTGACGATCAGTCTAAACTTACCGGTATACAAGATACGGCCTATTTTTCACTTGATTTTTTTTAAACGGCTGAGCGTTGCTTCCTCTCACTTTCCTCAAAAACTTCTTTGGTCGAGTACCACACGCAGTTAAAATTTTATTTAATTCGGTGACCCTAAGGTCGCGACCTCTCCTTGTAAGAGAAAAAAAAAACGTCGAAAAAACATTAAAAATGCCTACCGGTGCGACAACTAACGTGCAATTGGAACAATTTGCGAAACGTATGTGTATAATTTGCGAAACGTATGTGTATATTTATGCGTTCGTTTTCGTTTGATCGGTTGATGCATTACATTATATAGTGCTAATTTGCATGGGAAGATGAATAGTTTTGGCTTACGACATATATTTGGCAAAGCGATAATGATACGTCCCTATTCTAAAGTTTCGTACCGAGAAGTTTGTCTGCTCGCAAAGTCGCAATTAATATTATATTATATCGCGCTGAGTTGCATGGGACCGGGTGTACTTTTGTCTTACGACGCGTTTTTGGCATGGTGATAATGCGACATCTCTATTATAAAACCTCGTGCCGGGACCTCGTTGCCGCTTCATAAAGTTCTAACTGGTGCGCGAGTCGAGTGTATCGCAAGTTTGCTTTTTAACAATGGAGTATATCATGGAAAATTGCCCGGGGTGGAAGCAGGCTTTCTCGGACCTGCTGTGTGTCCTGCTAGTGAAGTTAGCATTTCACTGGAATGTGAGTATTGATTTTGCGAATAATTTATAAAAAAAATTGTACATCTATTGTACATAATACTTATATTTTTTATTTTGTAGTCCCTATCTGAAGTCCGGATACCCGACTTTGTAAATATAAAGCACCGGCAATGGGTGCGGGCGGAGTGGCGGTGGAGGAGAAACGACCTCTCCTTCATGTGGGGTGACGCCCCGGAAAGTCCTCCAGATGAGGAGGATGTTTTCGACCTAAGGCGGCTCTTCGGGAAAGAGCCCTATATGGAGGAGGAGATTTGGGTGCCCGGGGAGATTCGGGCACCCAATGGTGTACAGAATGGGGAGCACAGATGTAAGTATTTTTATAAATCTTATTATAACTATATATATATATATACAGCGTGTCCCAAAAGTATGGACACACCTGATTTTCTTGGAAAATAAGCGTGCTAGAAAAAAACATCAATAACAAAAGTTTCGGAAAATCAAACGGTGCATCTAACAGTGACCTTGAGTTTGACCTTGAGCTTGATCTTCAAGGTTATTTGAAGGTCAAAGTGTTTTTTTTTATAGGAACCCCTATTTTTGATTGTATATTCTTACAGCTGACCTCGAGAGCTTTCCAAAACACTATAATAAAATATTTTTCCCTCAAGCATTTATCGAGTTATGAGGCTTCAAATCATTTCTTAATTTTACATAAACCGTAAAATATCTTGTAAAATACTCACTTTTCGATTATTTTACCTTAATACTTTTATGTACAAAATAATGAGAGGAATCAATTGGTGAAAGAAAATATATAGTTGTTTTAAGAAAAAATATGTAATTTGCAATTAACAATTCCATATTTTTTCTTAAAAACAACTGTATGTTTTCTTTACACCAATTGATTCCTCTCATTATTTTGTACATAAAAGTATTAAGGTAAAATAATCGAAAAGTGAATATTTTACAAGATATTTTACGGTTTATGTAAAATTAAGAAATGATTTGAAGCTTCATAACTCGATAAATGCTGGAGGGAAAAATATTTTATTATTGTGTTTTGGAAAGCTCTCGAGGTCAGCTATAAGAATATACAATCAAAAATAGGGGTTCCCATTAAAAAAAACACTTTGACCTTCAAATAACCTTGAAGGTCAAGCTCAAGGTCATACTCAAGGTCACTCTTAGATGCATCGTTTGATTTCCCGAAACTTTTGTTATTGACGTTTTTTTCTAGCACGCTTATTTTCCAAGAAAATCAGGTGTGTCCATACTTTTGGGACACGCTGTATATATATATATATTTTTTTTTTCTGTTACAGGAGCGGCCCACTCACCTGGCTCCACCCCCCCCCCGCACCACCAAATTATTTTTATTATTTTATTATTATATTATATTATTCTTATTTTTAAGTACACACACACACACACACACACACACACATACACACACAAAATTGTAAAATACACACATTTTGAAATAAATTTATATTTTATATTTTGGTTTAAAAAATCTAATTATTTATGCGCCTCTCCATGCATTCCCATCCTTGCGTCTCTCTTGCGTCTCTTTCGCGCTAGTTTTAAGTATCGCTATCTCTATCATACTCGTTAGTTGTAAGTCTCGCGATATTATCGTTCTCTCTTGCACGCGTCATCTTCGTGCTATTGTTCTCTCTCGCACGCGCTAGTTGTAAGTCTTCGCGCTATCGTTCTTTCTCGCACGCGCTAGTTGTAAGTCTTCGCGATATTATCATTCTTTCTTTCGCGCGCGCACTAATTGTAAGTCTCGCGATATTATCGTTCTCTCTCTTGTACACGTCGTCTTGGCGCTATCGTTCTCTCTTTCATATGCGTTCTCTCTCACTCGCGTTGCGCTATTGTTCTTTCTCGCACGCGTTGTTATTCTCGATATTATCGTTTTCTCTCTTTCGCTTAGAATATACTCGTTGTTCACTTACCTTTGCATCGTCCTTCTCCCACCTATGCGTCGTCCTTGTCCCACGTTAACGCCATCCTTATTGCACTCGTAGCACTGTCCTCTTCACACACACTTTGCACTGTCCTTTTCTCATACGTAGCGCTGTCCTTCTCACACCACCGTCTTCTTTCTCCGCTGATCCCCTTTCGCCGCGCGGACCACCACGTCCATCGC
This sequence comes from Camponotus floridanus, assembly GCF_003227725.1. Lineage (NCBI taxonomy): Eukaryota > Metazoa > Arthropoda > Insecta > Hymenoptera > Formicidae > Camponotus > Camponotus floridanus. The sequence goes on along the minus strand of NW_020229582.1, from coordinate 34,359 downwards.
TCGCGCCGCGGATCCCCCTTCACTGCGCGGACCCCCTCGCCCATCGCTCGCGCCGCGGATCCCCCTTCACCTCGCGGACCCCCTCGCCCATCGCTCGCGCCTTGGATCTCCCTTCACTTCGCGGACCCCCTCGTCCATCAGTCGCGCCGCGGATCCCCCTTCCTCGCGAGTGACGTCACCCACCGCGCGCCGCGGTTCCTCCTTCCCCGCGCGTGACGTCACTCCCCCCCGCACCGCGGTTCCCCTCGCGCCTCACCCTCCCCCTGAGAGGACCTGAGTTAGAACTGACATAGTCTCACTACTTGGCTCTATTTTTATTTTTGTGATTTCCGGCTGCTCCTTGACTTTTATCTGCATACCGCACTCTGTCACGCGGATCTCCTGGTCCTCGCGGATTGCGTGAACTCTGTCCGTTAATGATCGGCAAAATTCGTAAATAGTCGTCATCGGCGTCATGTTAACCATTTCCTCGACCTTTATCATGTTGATCTGGATCGTAGGGTGTAATCTGGCTTCCCGATGCGGCTTAAGCTGACGAGAGTTAAAAACTCCCACCATTTCTCCGTTGTCGTCCTCGACGGTGTATGCGTTCCGTCGGATTTCTTCGCGGATGCGGTACGGCCCGTCGTACACGAGGTGGATTTTCTTTGCGAGTCGGCGACCAGCGTCGCTCTTCCGGTGAGTTTTCACTCACACTCTCGTGCCTGATTGGTAGACTGGCGCTTCACCATGCTTATCCGTCTGCTTCTTCCTTTGCGCAGCTCTTCGTTCTAGCTGCTCGTCTAATTCGAAGCTGGAGTGCTCGGCGTTGTCCCTCCTCGGTTTCGTCGATCTCGACTGGCCTCAAGCGTGGATCGATGAAACCCTGTAACTCAGGATGTCAAAAGGAACGCACTCTGTGCTTCTGTGAGTAGTTGAATTGATAGTGGCTTCGGCTCTGGGAATGACTTTATCCCAGGTCGTGTGGCGATCATGCGCGTATACACGATCCTTCCTAATTCGCGCATTACCCGTTCCATCGGATTGCTCTGTGGGTTGTAAGGCGAAGTTTTTCGGATCGAGAACCCATTATTCGCGGCAAAATCTCTCCATCGATTTGTCACAAACTAACCCCCGTTATCCGTTAGTATTTCGCTCGAAATTCCGTTTTTCGGGAAATGTCGTGTTTCTAACGCGTCTATTATCGCGTCTAGTTTTTGGTTTTGCATCGCGTATAAATTAGTCAACTTGGAAAATTGATCCATCGCTACGAGTACGTATTTGTTACCTCGAGGCGTTTGTGATAGAGGTCCAAAAATATCTAACGATACGACTATTCCGGGCTCTTCCGGTAACTTGTAATATTCCGTTCCTCTCGTAGGTCGTGTATAAAACTTAGATGCTTGGCAAATATCGCACGACGCCACGACGTCTCTCGCAACTCTGTCAAGATTTTTCATATCGAAAAATCTTTTTGCGAAATCGGTCGTCTTGTCAGTACCGAAATGTAGTAAATATATTCATGCATCTTTTGTACTAGCTGCCATTTTATAGATTCGGGAATTAGGATTCGGTCTCTCCTTTCCGCGCGTACTCTGATTAGCTCGTTCCTCTCGTGACATGCGGGATCTGTTTGTTTACGGCGCTGTAAATTTTCGTCGGACGCTTGTGCGAATTTTATCATATCGACCCATTCGGACGTGTCTCTGTCGTCTCTCGGCTGTCGAATCGCCGCTATCCTTTTTATCGCGCTCTCTTTTTTAACATATCCGTTATTTATATTGCGTCGGGACAAGGTATCCCCCTCGACGTTTTCCTTTCTGGGAATATGTTTTATTTCTAAATCAAATTCGGCAAGAAACGCTAACCATCGCGCGATACGCGAACTGTCATCCGCGCATGCTGACAGAAATTTCAAAGCTCGGTGATCAGTGTGAACCCTGACGTGTCTGCCTAGCAAATTAGCGTGCCATTTGCGCAACGCCTACACCAGCGCGAGACACTCGAGTTCCGTGATGGTGTAATTCAACTCGGCCTTTTTCAAACTTCTGCTGGCATACGCCACCACGTACTCTATTCCCGGCTTTTCCTCGTCATACTGATATAATTTCGCGCCGAGCCCGTATTTGGATGCATCGACGTACAGCCCGAATCTTCGGTCTGGTTTTATTATAAAAAGACTCGGTGCCTCTCTGAACGCTTTTTTCACATTTTCGAACGCGTTGTTCGCCTCCTCGATCTACTCGAATTTTACGTTCTTTCGCAAGAGTTTCTCGAGCGGTTTCGTGAGTTCCGCTAAATTTTTTACGAATCTTCTATCCAAATTTACCCAAGCCTAAAAACGCCCTTTTTATTTTTCGGTATGGCAAAATTTTCTATCGCCGCTTTCGTCTCCCGGTTCATCTCCGCTTTGATCTCATCAAACGTATGCCCGAGGAATTTTATCTGCGGCCGGAAAAACTCGCATTTTTCTCTGTTCAAACGGAAACCCGCTTCGGCTAATTTTCCGAGTATTAAATCGATGTGGAACGCGTGCTCCTCCATTGTGTCTGACGCGATTAGTATGTCATCCAAAATACACGATAGTAAACGCGTCGCATTGCGTTCCGAGCGTTTTCTGCATCGCTCGGGTGAACGCGGATCCTGATGTTTTAAGACCGAACGGTAATTGTTCGAAATCCGTAATTATTGTCGCGGTCTAAAAATTCGAAGAAACAACATCCGCATTTATCTATTATAAAATCCGAATTCAACGGGAATCGAGAAACTTCTCGAAATTCTATTTTCGGCAAAAAACCCGACCGTTCGAGTTATCTCTCATTTTTTTCGGTGCCAAAGAAACGCTCGGTAAAAACAATTGACAATAACATTGTCAACCGCCGCCAAAATCCGCGCAACGGTCGGGCATGCGCGCCCATACGTCACGATCAGCTGATGGCCAATCAGCTGATCGAAAAAGGTCGTGCGCATGGCAAACGCCGCAACGCTATTTCCTGACCTCATCGGCGGCCAATTATGCGTGGCGCCATGAGGTCACCGCCAAATTTCAAAGTTAATTGGGCCACGTCGCAACGGGGCCCAAAATCCGCCCGGTATATAACGAGCCCAGCGAGAGGGCACGGGAAGTCTCGCACTTTACGCTCCGTACTCATTATTCGACCGCTTGTTACACCGCTATATTCAAACGACCGCTATTCTTTTGGACATTTCTCTATTCTCTCGGCAAATCCGCAGATCGAACCGCACACGACGACCGCTATCTCTTTCGGACTTTGATTTCCCGCACGTATTCTCGCGAATCCGCGCACGGCGACCGCTTCGCTTCATTGCACTGCTCGTCTCTTCACATTGTGGCGTCATCACCGCACTGGACACTTGTAACCTTTTAATTTTGACTTTAATAAAGTCTGTCTTTGTCATTCAGAGTCAACCGTTCTTTTCACTGACGGCCTTTCACTTTCCACATTTTACCGCCGGAATCGCTCGCGAACATTTCTGGTCCTTCGAGCCGGAGTATTATCATCATCCGCGTCCGCTGTTTCGTGAGTGATCCTCTCAGTGTCGTGCAGTTTGTGGCGTGCAGTGAACTCTGAAAACACAAGAACATTGAGCATGAGTACAGACGTTAAGGTATTGCTGGAGGCACAGCACGACATCCACGGTCGGATCTCCCGCGCCGTGGACAATCTTCGGAAGATGGGCGTGAGCAACATCACCCGCGACGCCATCCAAGCCCGCATCAGTATCCTGGACAACCTCTGGCAGAAAATGGAGGCCCAGCATGAGCTCGTTCGAGCAGCGCTGAAAGACCGGTATCAGGACAGTGAGTACGCTGTATCCAATTTTATCGAAGTCGCGGAGAATACTTACGTGACGCAACGTAGCACGTTGACCGGCTACGCGGAAAAGCTCAAGGGCGAGGCGTCCGTCGAGGCTAAAGGCGAGCCGAATCAGGAACAGGCTCCTAAAACCTCGCTGCCGCGCATCAAGCTTCCGACGTTTTCGGGATCGTACGAGGAGTGGCCGTCCTTCCGCGATCTCTTCCTATCGGTTATCGGGGGGAATGCGTCAGTCTCCGACATCGAGCGCTTTCACTACCTCCGGTCTTGCGTCAAAGGGGCCGCTGAAAAATTAATCAAGTCATTAACAGTGACCGGTGACAATTATCATCGCGCTTGGTCGGTTCTGTGCAAACACTTCGAGAATAAAAGAGAGCTCATCCGTTCTAATTTCGCTGCGTTCACCTCGGTTCCCAAAATGAAATGCGAATCCGCGGAGGAACTCGGTCGCATCCATAACGCCGTTATGACCGCGGTAAACGCACAGGAGAGTATAGGGAGGCCCATCAACTCCCATGGCATGGATCTCCTTAATTTCCTCGCTATCGAGCTTTTTGACTCGCGTACACGGATGGAATGGGAGTCCTCTACCTGCGACTCCGCTGATCCGCCGGATCACGACACTCTTGTCGACTTCATCGCCAAGCGCATTCTTACACTAAATGCCGCCAAGCCGAGATCACCGCTGAAGAGCTCCGAAAGTCCGTCGCGAACCGCAAAGGCCCACCACGCGAAGACCGGATCCGACCACTTGAAGTGCGCACTGTGTCAGGGAAAGCACGCGCTCATGCACTGTAACGAATTCAAGGCCAAGCCTGCGATTGACCGAAGGTCCTTTGTGGAACAGGGCAGACTGTGCTATAACTGCCTCGGGAATCACTTAATTTCCAAATGTCAGTCTGTAAGGACCTGTCTGACGTGCAAGAACAAGCACCACACTACGCTGCACGACGCGTATGTTTCGTCCTCGTCCAACGAAGCAACCGCTCTATCCGCGATGCACTCCGCATCTGACCGCAAGGCGATCCTCCTCGCGACCGCCCGTGTGCACATCACTGATCGCTCCGGGGATCTTCATCCAGTTCGAGCGATGCTCGATCAAGGCTCCGAGGTGTCAATCATCTCCGAGGCGCTGGTCCAGCGCCTGAGGCTTCCCCGCTCCAGCTCCTCAGTGTCAATCATCGGCATCGGCGGAGCTCGATCCGGGTCAACCCGCGGCAGGGTGTCGCTCGATCTCTCCTCGCCGATCACAGGAGCCAAGCTTAAGGCCGTCGCCTTCGTGCTACCCCGCCTGTCGGCGTATCAGGGTCCGGCGGTAACCAACCTCGCCTCCTGGCCTCATGCCCGTGGTCTTGAACTCGCCGACCCCAGGTATCAGGAGCGCGACCCGGTCGAGTTATTGTTGGGCGCCGAAGTTTACTCGATCATCCTGGAAGTCGGCCTTCGCAAGGGTGGTCCCCAAGAACCCCTCGCCCAAAAAACTGCCTTGGGATGGATTCTGTCAGGAGGGTCCCGCTCGGCGTCCTTCCAAGGTCTCCGCAGCTCCCTGCAGTGCACTGTGGATCAAGAATTAAATCAGCTTGTGCACAACTTTTGGGAACAGGAGAGAGAATCGTCTCCCCCGGTTGCATCCACGCCAGAGGAAGAGGAGTGTGAAACCTTCTTCACTCTTACTCACCAGCGGACAGCCTCAGGAAGATACGTCGTACGTCTCCCATTTTCTTCCTTGCCAACGTCACTGGATGAGACGCGAAAACCAGCCGGAAGCCTCTTGAACGCTATGGATCGTCGGTGCAAGAAAGATCCTGAATTCGGAGTTCGGTATCGAGAATTCATGCAGGAATATGAGGACCTGAAACATATGAGTCCTGTGCATACGGTCGGCAACGCTGAATGTTACTTGCCTCACCATGGAATCCTCCGCCAGTCCAGCTCCAGTACTAAGCTCCGCGTTGTCTTCAACGGGTCACAACGCACCAGCTCCGGAGACTCCCTCAACCAGCATCTGTTTATCGGCGCCAACTTACTGCCAGCATTAGCTGACGTCCTTCTCCGCTGGCGCCGGCACCGCTTCGTATTCGTCACCGATATCGAAAAGATGTTCCGGCAAATACTCGTCCATCCGGAAGATCGCCGCTTCCAGCGGATACTCTGGCACTCAGGGGCTTCCGACAAGGTCCAAGAATTCGAGCTGAACACCGTGACCTACGGGCTCGCCTGCGCTCCGTTCCTCGCCGTCCGCACACTTCGCCAATTAGCAGCCGACGAAGAAGCGCGGGGCCCGAAGGGGGCAGCCGCTCTGCGCCGTGACTGTTACATGGATGATGTAATTACGGGATCAGACACCTTGCGCGATGCGGTCGCCTTGCAGACGGAACTCCGAGAGCTTTGCACGGCGGGCGGGTTTCCGCTGCGGAAATGGGCCGCCAATAGCGAGACAATCCTGGAGGGAGTTCCTCCGGATCATCGACTCCAGCAGGCGCACCACTCCTGGGAGAACGAGGTGCACTCCACCTTAGGCCTGCGCTGGCATCCCGCCAGTGACGAATTCTCTTTCGCGATCCGGCCTCGAGCCTCTGGGGGGTACACGAAGAGGCAAGTCCTAGCGGAAACGGCGCGGTTATTCGATCCCTTGGGGTGGCTCGCCCCTGTTATTATCCGTGCCAAGATACTGATCCAATCAGCGTGGTTGGAAGGGCTGGATTGGGACACTCCGCTCCCAATTGAGGACGCGCAGTCCTAGCGGCGCCTCCTCTCCGAACTCCATTTACTGGAGCGCCTCCGAATAAGGCGCTGGCTGGGCACTGTCCACCAGGGCACGCAGATCGAAATCCACGGATTCGCCGACGCGTCCGAGCGTGGTTTCGCGGCGGTCGTCTACCTTCGCGTGAAGAATGCCGACGAGACGTCCATTCACCTGCTGGCGGCTAAAAGCAAGGTCGCGCCAATAAAACCCGTGACGCTCCCACGGCTAGAACTTTGCGCTGCATCCTTGCTGACGGGTCTTGTACGGCACCTCCGGTCTTCACTCGACCTACCATCGGCGCCCGTATATCTCTGGTCCGACTCCCGAGTCGTCCTTCACTGGATCAAGGGCCACGCGTCTCGGTGGAAAACCTACGTGGCCAACCGAGTGTCACTGATCCAGCAGCGGCTCCCCGAAGCTCAATGGAGGCACGTGCCTGGCCAAGAGAATCCCGCCGATTGTGCGTCCAGAGGGATCGCACCGAGGGACCTGTTGAACCACTCCCTCTGGTGGAATGGCCCGGCCTGGCTGCTCAAGGGTCAGTCGCTATGGCCGGACAGCCACGACCAGACATCGATGGAAAACGTTCCTGAAAAGAAAATGACGGTATTAGTCGCCACCAGCAAGGACAGACCGGAGCCGGAAATCCTCCTCCAGTTCTCAACGCTGCATAGACTCTTACGTGTCTCTGCCTGGTGCCTTCGTTGGCGCCGAACTCCTCGCTGTTCTCCCAGCACTGCACTGCTCCCGGACGAACTCGACTCCGCTCTACTCCGTTGGCTCAGGGTCGTCCAGGGAGTCCACTACCCTGCCGAGCTCGCCGCCGTGCGTGAGTCTCGCTCAATGCCTCACGGCAGTCACCTGGCCAGGCTGCACCCCTTCATCGACGACAAGGGAGTCCTGCGTGTCGGTGGTCGCCTGAAACACGCCATACTGACCTTCGATGAACGACACCCCATGATAGCACCGCCCACTTCATGGCTCACTAAGCTCATGGTGGAATCCTGCCACCGCCGGACGCTGCATGGAGGCACGCAGCTCACTCTGGGGCTCCTCCGCCTCCGCTTCTGGGTTCCGCAGGGTCGAGCCGTGGTCAAGCGGATCCTGCACCGATGCGTGACTTGCACCCGCTGGCGAGCCATCACTCCGCAGCCTCTCATGGGCGACCTCCCTCGAGAGCGAGTTACTCCTGCTCGTCCCTTCCTGAGAACGGGAGTCGATTACGCTGGCCCGATATTCATCCGTACATCCAAAGGACGTGGACATCGAGCGCATAAGGCGTTCATAGCTGTATTCGTTTGCCTTTGTTCCAGAGCGATCCACCTTGAAGTAGCGTCTGACTACTCCTCAGACGCTTTTCTCGCCGCCTTCCGCAGGTTCGTTTCCCGCCGTGGACTGTGCGAGGAAATGTACTCAGACTGCGGGACGAACTTTATCGGAGCAGACAGACAACTCCGAGAACTTTTCCGAGCATCTTCTCCCGACGGCCGTCGAATCTCTCAGGCAGTCACCAAAGAGGGTATATCCTGGCGCTTCAACCCGCCTAGCGCCCCGCACTTTGGAGGACTCTGGGAGGCGGCGGTGAAGTCGACGAAACATCACCTGCGACGGGTGATAGGAGAAGCTACGCTTACCTTCGAGGAGATGAGTACTCTTCTGGCTCAAATCGAAGCTTGTCTGAACTCTCGTCCGTTGCAGGCCTTATCTGACGATCCGGACGACCTGTCCGCACTGACTCCAGGACATCTTCTTATAGGCGCCCCTCTGCTGGCGATTCCAGAGCCTTCATCGGCCGAACGTTCACCAAGTATGTTGTCGCGGTGGCAACTCCTCCAGCGAATGCGCGACCACTTCTGGCAGCGATGGTCCCAGGAGTACATCCACGCCTTGGCACCCCGTCCAAAATGGCTCAAGGCCGAGCTCGCTCCGGAGGTCGGAGCTTTGTGCCTCATCCGCTCGGAGTCAACTCCACCTGCCCGATGGCCTCTCGCGCGTATCATCCGGTTGCACCCAGGAAGCGACGGCACTGTCCGCGTGGTGACCGTCCGAACGTCCACTTCGGAACTCGTCCGGCCGATTGTAAAGCTCGTCCTCCTGCCGGGAGTCAAGGAGGCCCACACGCCCGCGGACGGGTAGCAGTCTCAAGCGTTATTCTCCCTGCGTAGCGTTTTCGCGCTTCTTTGTACATATGTAATATAAGGAGCTTCCCGGCGCTTGTATATAATGTATATTTTCTATGTCAGCTGTCTGTCGCACGCTCCGCGATTTCACCGTGTACTTTCATTATCACTCACTCACTATCACTCACTCACTATCGTTGCGGGAGCCTTCGTCGATCATTGCACTTCACAATGTACGATTTTTCATTCCTTTCATCACTGTAAAAATTTCACTCCATACCGCATTACTTATTCTCGCGAAAGATTAATCGAAACTGTTCGACACGTGTCTTCTCATTACGTCACACATTCCATTCATACATCACGATCGATAGCTCGTCAATGGCACAGTACGCGACACCTGTCCGCATCCGCACACACTCCCAAATTTCGTCATGTAATGACGAGGCGGGCGGGATGTTCGAAATCCGTAATTATTGTCACGGTCTAAAAATTCGAAGAAACAACATCCGCATTTATCTATTATAAAATCCGAATTCAACGGGAATCGAGAAACTTCTCGAAATTCTATTTTCGGCAAAAAACCCGACCGTTCGAGTTATCTCTCATTTTTTTCGGTGCCAAAGAAACGCTCGGTAAAAACAATTGACAATAACATTGTCAACCGCCGCCAAAATCCGCGCAACGGTCGGGCATGCGCGCCCATACGTCACGATCAGCTGATGGCCAATCAGCTGATCGAAAAAGGTCGTGCGCATGGCAAACGCCGCAACGCTATTTCCTGACCTCATCGGCGGCCAATTATGCGTGGCGCCATGAGGTCACCGCCAAATTTCAAAGTTAATTGGGCCACGTCGCAACGGGGCCCAAAATCCGCCCGGTATATAACGAGCCCAGCGAGAGGGCACGGGAAGTCTCGCACTTTACGCTCCGTACTCATTATTCGACCGCTTGTTACACCGCTATATTCAAACGACCGCTATTCTTTTGGACATTTCTCTATTCTCTCGGCAAATCCGCAGATCGAACCGCACACGACGACCGCTATCTCTTTCGGACTTTGATTTCCCGCACGTATTCTCGCGAATCCGCGCACGGCGACCGCTTCGCTTCATTGCACTGCTCGTCTCTTCACATTGTGGCGTCATCACCGCACTGGACACTTGTAACCTTTTAATTTTGACTTTAATAAAGTCTGTCTTTGTCATTCAGAGTCAACCGTTCTTTTCACTGACGGCCTTTCACTTTCCACATTTTACTGCCGGAATCGCTCGCGAACAGTAATCGATTGAATACGTAGGTTATCGAAAGAAAATCCTGTATATTTTTTACTTTTTTCCGATAACGGAATCTGCTGAAATGCTTGAGCTACGTCTAAAGTCGAGAAAAATTTCCGACTCCCGACGCGACGAAACATCTCGTCGATCGTCGGAGGCTGATCGTGCTCGCTGGCCATTCTTTTATTAATTTCGCGGGCATCTAAACACAAACGAATATCGCCCATTTTTTTAACAACCACGACTAGTGGACTCACGTATTGCGTGGATGCGCGTTGTACCACGCCCGTTTCTTCCAATTCACGTAAGTGTTCTTTCACCTTTGTCCGATGTACTTCCGGCACTGGATAGGGTTTTTACGGAACGGCCTGTCGTCGTTCATAATTATCTTATGAACATAATTATTGACGCGACCGAGCTAGTTTTCGAACAAACTCGCGTGCTTCTTCAATATCGCTTTAACGTATAATTCAACGTCTTCGATTCTCAATGTGCAAATTTCCGCCGAAATTTTGCTTCCTCCGCGAAAACGTACGTATACATTTTCGGGTTCGCATTCGATTGAAGCGAAATCAGACTTCATAAAATCTAATCCGAGTATTACATTATACGCGAGAGACTTCACCACGATGAACTCGCACGTGAATTCCTTCTCGCATAACATGAATTTTGTTTGCATGCGATTTGATGCCGTTTGACCCTTGTCAGAAAAGGCTCCGATCAATGAAAATTTCCTAATCGGAATTACGCGTAATTCATGCTTTTCGTCGATGAGTCTATCGAATAATTCCTTGGTCATCGCCGACACCTTTGCTCCGGTGTCGAGCAACGCCTTGGTCTTGAGGTTTTCAACAAATATAAACCCGATGTTTATATTTACATACGCAGATCCGATCGCGGATCTTTTCGCTTGATCGTTTCGCGTAATTTCATCGATATCTTCTAATATCTCTTTTACTCGGACGGTACCGAGTTTCGGTTCGCCCGATACGACGGAAATTTTCCGTCTTGACACTGTTTCGCGCCCCTTCGCGGGAATTTTCCCTCTCGTGGGCTTCGCGTCGTTGCAAATTTCCGCATGTGCGTTCCGCTCTGCGTCATCGTGATCCGTTTTTATCTCACGGTCTACGATTTCTTTATTTTTAGTTCGATCGTCATCACGCGTTTTTTTATCGTCGCGCGTGTTTTCCGACGTTTTTCCGAATTTTTCGACGGTCTCCTTCGCCGCCGCTTTCGCCGATTTTCTTATTTTACTTTTATTCTCCGCGGTTTTCGCGCTCAAACCTTTAACTGCGGTTATTTTTTCCCGTTCAATTTTTTTAGATTTCACTGATGAACTATCGTCCGCTTCTTTATTCTTTCCCGCGGTTTCGATTTCCGACGCTTCCTCTTTCTTCGATCGCGCCGTCTCTGTAGCGATTTTTACTTTTGTTTGTGCGAATCTCTTCGTGTTGTGTAAATCGCGTTTTAATTTATTTGGCTTTACGCCTTTTTTAATTTTTATCTTTGGCCTTAGAGCCGCTAACTTCGGTGAATCTATTGCATTTTTCTCTTCATCGGAATCGGTATCCTTCGGTGTTGCTTTGACGGCCGCTAGCTTGCTACGTTCCCAGAATTTCTTTTTCAACACGGATTTTTCCGATCTCGTATTTCTTATTCTCGCCGCTAGAAACGTTTATATTTTTATTCTTTACGTTCGCGGTCGTTTTTCCGCATATTCGGAATCTCCGTCGTTCGATTTCGATTTATCGTCACACTCGTTGTTATTTTTCAACTTGTTGAACGCTCTGACATTTGCATCCTTCGACCATGGCTTTTTTGCTGTCTCAACGCGTTTATTTTCCGCATTATTTTTAGCTTTATTCGCCACTTCTTGTCGCTTTTGTTCGATTTTTTTCTTTTTTTTTTTTAGTTCGCTCGCGCTCAATCTCGATTTCGTCGAGAAGCGAAACAAGCTCTTCGAGATTTTTTACCGTCGGGGGACGCACTTTGCGCGCAATCCCCTGACCGAAATGTCGTTCAACGCAACAGATAAGCTCGTTGTCGGTCATCGGCGGTTCGAGGTATTTCGATGTTTTGATCATTTCCAGCGCATATTCGGACATCGTCTGTCCGCTGTTCGCTGTGTATTTTCCCGTATAAATTTCCTCGCGGAAACGCGCTTGGTGTTCGTCCCCCCAAAAATGACGAATGAACGCCTCTCTCGCGGTTTCCATACTCTCTGGCTTGCTTACTTCGAACCAGGTCGAAGCTGAGCCCCTTAAGCACCGTCCGAAAAATTGTAAACAATCCTTCTCGCGCACCCCCTCGTATTCGGCCGTACGCTCGAATCGTTTCAAAAATCGAATCGGATTTTGTTTATCGCTTCTGCCCGAGTAGCGGATGTCCTCGAAAGGATTTTTTTTTTCTTTTTTTTTTTCAACCACCCGCCCCTCGGCAATCGTGCCCTCAAAGTCGCGTTCTCTCCCACGTAAAAAGTCTGAGACGCGTAAACATCGTCGCATTCCGGCGGTTTTTCGTCAGCCTCGTCGGCCTCGAAATGCCATACTTCGCGGCTAGTTTTTTTTTTTCGCCTCAAGTGCTTCCAAACGTCGACTTAGGTTAGGTTAGGTTAGGTTAGGTTAGGTTGTGACCGGACGACGGAGAGATTGACCTGTAAACAGGGTTCGGATCCTACCTCGTCGAGGAGAATCCTCACGGTCGCCAGTTCGTTTGACCGCCAACGAACAAGGGTCGTCGGATAACGGCAGCCTCTCCTGTTCCGTTGTCCTGGTGATTCGGTGTGCTGGTACGCCGGCTCCCTGGGTTGAGCGCCACTGCGGGTCACGGCCACCTTACTTCGCACGATCACCTTATATGGCGGCGTGGAAAAACCCAGCCGCCGCCTCACACCACTGCGCGCTCGCGGCGGCCACCGAACACAATGGCCGCGCGGCGTAACGCTACGCGGTGTCGGGTTACGCGCCGGCGCTCGCGCTCGACGCGTGATCCTTCGGAATCCGTTAACGCTCTCTCGCGCGCTTATCTCCGCGATCGAATCGCAGACGCGCACTCTAATCACCTTCGCCTCCTTGTCTCGGGAAATCTCCGCAACTCTCGCGGCCGCTCGCTGACCCTCGATGCCTCGGAAGACTCTCGGATGCGGAAGTCGGACCACCTGTCGGGAGAGATCGCCGGGAGGAACTCGTCGGTTGATCAGTCCTTCGCGAACGCTGGAACCTCTGGATCTTGGGCCTCGTCCTCTCGTTCGGTCTGCGCTTTCGCTCGAGAATGGGTACGAGGAATGATCACACTCGCGAGATCGGTTTCGGTTTATAATAAAAATATTTATTTGAAAAATAAAATATTTTTACAACGTCTTTCTCGATCATCGCTCGATCGCATGATCCGGCGAGACGACGCGCGCACAATACGCGATGCGACGTTCTGCCGTGATTTTACGTCGCACAGATCTTCTCGCGCGAAATTTCGCCGCTCGATTAGCGATCGCTCGGAATCCGCTAACCTCTTTCACGCGGTCTCGGTAACGCACTTCTCGCTCTGTCTTTTTCGCGACGGACTTAACTTTCTCGCTTTGATCGGTGTTCGCTATCGTGGCGCTGTTCACAATGAGCTATCCCGTGGAAAAAGAGCCTCGAGCTCTCTCCGCGGCGGTTTATATAGCCTCCCCACTCTCGCGCGGCGCTCCGCCCCACCGGGCGCTGGCTCCGCCCATCGCATCGCGCGCTGGAAAACCTAAGTCCCGCCGGGTGCGAAATTTTTCAAAGTTCGAATTTCGAGACGCGCTCGCGGATCTACGCGTTTGGCGTTGTTCTACATCAAATACGACGATAATAATTTTCCGAAAATTTTCGGCGAAAATTTTCGATTTCGAGAAAACGGTTTCGCGCGCCGATTTATCATGTCCGGGCACGCCGAAAAATAACAAAAATTTTTTTGGTGTAATTTGACACCACCCGCCGAAAATTGCGATTTTGTAAAAATCGCTTCGCGCGCCGACGTATAACATCTAGACACGCCAAAAACAAAAATAAAAATTTTCGGTGTAATTTGACACCGGTCGCCAAAATTTGCGATTTCGCAAAAATCGCTTCGCGCGCCGACCTACAACGTCTAGACACGCCGAAAACTAAAATAAAAAATTTCGGTGTAATTTGACACCGATTGTCAAAATTTGCGATTTCGCAAAAATCGCTTCGCGCGCCGACCTACAACGTCTAGACACGCCGAAAACTAAAATAAAAAATTTCGGTGTAATTTGACACCGATCGTCACAAATTGCGATTTCGCGAAAATCGCTTAGCGCGCCGACTTCCAACGTCTAGACACGCCGAAAACTGAAATAAAATTTTTCGGTATAATTTGACACCGTTCGAACATATGTACATTACCCGAGTCGCGCTACTACACCTGCACGCTCGGGTGTAGATGGACGGAGTCGTCCGCGCGCGTCGCGCTTCGACGGGAAGCCTCCCCGCACGTTCCCTGGTCGGTTTTTGGGGAAAACCGGAAATGCACTTTTCCACTTCCGTTTTGCACTTTTTCCGGAAGTGACTGTTTTTGACTCCCGGGAGTCCGAAACGGATTTCCCGCTTTGTCCGGGATCGAAATTCCCACGGGTTCTCGAAACCGGAAGTGAGAATTTTTCCGTCGGAAATAGTCTAATCTCGCGCCGAAACACGTTTCGCGCCAGGTCGGAGTCGTCTGCGATCTCGGGATCGAAAAACGCAAAATAAAAATTCTCTCCGCGGTTAACATCTCTAGATGCCGCGAAACGCGTATCCCGCCGGGTCCGATACCGGTATTCCATCGGCGGGCCGAAAATTAAAATAAAAATCAAAAACGCGGAAACTACGTCCGCGAACCGCATAATGCTAGTCTCGTCGGGAGCACAGTCCGCGACTCGTCTTAAACGCTATATAATAAAATAACACGCGATTTTTCGCTGTACGCAACGCGCGCTCTTTTATTATAAATATACAGTCCGTTTGTCTCTTTTCCAGGAATCACTTCCAGGAAGAGTAGCCTGGTCGAGCGCCGTCGTCCTCGTCCGTCGCCCTCCTCAGCCGCATCACTCGCGGGACTCGATTGCCGTCTCGGTCGGTCTGGTAGGCGACCGTCTCGGTCATCATCCTCTTCGGCGATCCTGCAACGGACGGTGTTCTTGAATCGCCTCTCGCGGGAGCCGGTGAGCCCTCCGGTCTCAAGGTTAGGTTAGGGTTATGGGTTTTCCCCTTCGTGGTACGCCACCTTGTCGTGGTGGAGAGGCTCGGGTGATCCAACGATCCGCTGTGGTAGTACCGAGGGTTCAACCCTTGAGAGGGCCGGCGGGGAGGATCACTCGCTAAGAGCGTAACAGGGCACCCGGCTTTGCCCAGGGGACAGTCTGTCTTCGAAGGGTCATTGAGACCCAATGTCGGTAGGGGAAGGAGACCCCGACTACAAACCCCGGCTGCACGGAGCCGATAGGGGAGGATTTCTATCCTCCCTCCATGCACTTTGCGGGTGCTCCCGCGAGGTGTGAGGGTGCTGCGTGGCTCCTGCCACGTAGCGTCCCTCAGGGGGGGATGTGAGTGCCGGGGTGCCTTGTGTCTGGGGGCGGCATTCTCCTCGCACTCTGCGGGGTGAGTGCGCGTCCTGGCATGGAGTACTTCCGGCGTCCCACAAAAAGGGGTCTCGGGGCTAGCCCGTGATCCCTGGGGGGGATGCGGTGGCCGGTCCACTCCGATCCGGGGTGTCATCCAAGTATGGGTGGCCCCCCGGTGAGGGGTGGAAGCGGCGTCCCGCAAGGGGGTAGTCGCCTCCCACCGCTTGGCAAACGGCCCGGGGTGTGATCCCGGGATACGCGCCAAGTAGGAGGAGGGGACGAATCGGCAGATTGACTTACCCGGAGATATCCGGGTGACCGGACTTGTCCGGACTGCCGGCCCGGGTCGCATCGAGCCGCTCGGACGTTTCTGAGGCGGGGTCGGTGCGACGGGGATGACGGCGATTGGGTCTCCTGGCGGGGGAGAAATCTCTCCCTCGTCGGTCCCCTGTCGCCGCCTGCTGCCGGAGCCGCTCCGACGTATTCGGAGGTCGGGATCCGGCGGCGACGATGTTGAGTACCCGGTGGTTGTCCGCGACCGTTTCCCCTTCCGAAGCGGCAACCACCGGGACGGCGCTTGCCCCCCAGATCCGGCCAGTCCGGTGTGGGGGCGTGCTGGTCGCCACGGCGGGTAAGGCGGGGTAGGGAAACGGCTGCCCCGTCCCAACCGTCCGTGGGGCCCCCCGAGTGGCGCCGCCCCTGACGGTGTCTGCGTGGTCGGAGGCGCAGAACCCCTGAAATCCCGTGAGAGCGTCAAAACTCCCACGGGTAAGTAGGGGGCTGGAGTCCTATGCCGGCGCTGCCTATGGCCGCCGGCCAGTGGCATATGTCGACCCCCCGGGGGAACTCGGGGCCCCCCGTCGTGAGTGTGGCCGGTCATGTTTCGGGACACTCGCGGCGGGGGTGAGGGTACACCCGGTCGACAGAGCCGTCAGGGGACAGTGGGATAAAACCAAAAATGGATACACAACAAAAACCCACAAACAGAAACTCAACAAAAACAATAACAAAAGACAATAACGAGGAGGGAGAGAGCGCACGGGAGCAGACCAGATCAAGGTCCTCCTCTTCGACGCGCTCGTTACCCGGTGAACGGTCCGGGATAGTTGCGCGCAGGTCATCGCGTCGCAATACACGGCAGGAACCGTACAAGATCGGCGGTGAGAGGTTTGCCTCTGTCGCCGACAAACAGCCTGTCGTAAGGATGAAGAAGTTGGTCGTCAAGAAGATCGAGGACGCCAACTTCCAACTCCCTCTGTTTCGCCCGTCGATAACATTGGGCACGGCAGAGAACCCGCTTCCAAGCACAAGCGGGATGGGAGTAGTTGTTATAGGAGAGTTCTAATCCAGAACCTCTCAGGGGGGGTGAGGCGCGAGGGGAACCGCGGTGCGGGGGGGTGACGTCACGCGCGGGGAAGGGGGAGCCGCGGCGCGGGGGGGTGACGTCACGCGCGGGGAAGGGGGATCCGCGGCGCGAGCGATGGACGAGGGGGTCCGCGTGGTGAAGGGAGATCAGCGGCGCGAGCGATGGGCGAGGAGGTCCGCGCGGTGAAGGGGGATCAGCGGCGCGACCGATGGACGAGGGGGTCCGCGCGGTGAAGGGGGATCAGCGGCGCGACCGATGGGCGAGGGGGTCCACACAGTGAAGGGGGATCCGCGACGAGACCGATGGACGGTAGTGTCAGAAGGACAGCGCTACGTATGAGAAAAGGACAGTGCAAAGTGTGTGAAGAGGACAGTGCTACGAGTGTGACAAGAATGGCGTTAATGTGGGACAAGGATGACGTATAGGTGGCAGAAGGACGACGCAAAGGTAAGTGAGCAACGAGTATATGAAAGAGAGAGAACGATAACGCAAAACAACACGTGCGAGAGAGACAACGATAATATCGCGAGACTTGCAATTAGCGCGCGAAAGAGAGAACGATAGCGCGAAGACAACGCGTGCGAGAAAGAGATATCACGATACTTATAACTAGTGCGCGAGAGAGATAGTGCAAGGGACGGAACTCAAGGAGAGACGCGTAAATAATCACATTTTTTTTTATTGAAACAACATTTATTTTAAAATCTGTTATACATTTTTTCTGTGTCATAGCGCGAGAGATTACTTATTCTAAGCATGAGAGAAAGAGATAGACTTACAACTAGCGCGTGCGAGAGAGATTACTAATTCTAATCGTGAAAGATAGACTTAAGATTAACGCACGAGAGAGAACGATATCGTGATGCTTATAACTAACGCAGGGATGGGAACGCCAGGAGAGGTGCGTAAATAATTAGATTTTTTTCTGAATTAAAATTAAATAAAATTTATTTAAATGTGTACGTGTTTTTATACATTTTGTGTGTGTGTGTGTGTGTGTGTGTGTGTGTGTGTACTTAAAATTATGATTATAATTTTTATGATTGAAATATAAAATATAATAATATAATATAATAATATAAAATATAAAATATAATAATAATAAAAATAATTTGTGGGTGCCGAGGGGGGGGGGGACCAGGAGAGCCGGGTGAGGGGGCCGCTCCTGTAACAGAAAAAAAAGATGCGCGTTAATATAAAACTATAGTTACAATTGTAACGATGCATTCCGGTGCATCGTTACGATTCCCGGCATGACATCCGCCGGAAGCTGCCGCCCGGCAGAACACCCGCCGGGCAGAGGCAGGGGCGCGTTGCGCCCACCTTTTTAAAACTGCCGAAATTCGAAATTCGGCCGAACATCGCCGAACAGAGTTGATGTGGCCCGAACCGTCGACCGGCGAAAGCCCGCGTTCGGCTCCTACCCGAATCCCTCCGAACGGGCCCGACCGTACCGTTTTCCGAAAACCCGTTCGGAAGGGGTTATACCGTCACGCGCCGACGCGGGCAATTAGCTCGTATAAAAAGGGCCACATTTTTGACTCTAGACACATCTCTCCGATCCGCTTGAAGCAGTACGCTTCCAAAGAGCAATCCTTGAGAAATCCTACCAAACGCACAGAAAGAGCTGAAGACAGAGGTGGAGCGTGCTCCGTCTCCGAACGAGAGTTCTCGATTCTGACGCCAAAAGTGCAATCCGCCTAATCCGCAGCTGCAACCCTCACGGAAGGTGGAGCTTGAGCCGCCCCGGATCGGGAGTTACCGATCCAGCTGCATCGCGCAATCCATCCTTCGCGAATAAAAACCAGGGCTATACGCACCGAACATCGTTGCATGCATCACATGCAATTACGTGAGCGCATCTAAAAACAGACGCATAAACACCGCGTTCAAGCGCATAGGCGATCTACACGCGGACTTTAAATCGCGAAATAAATAGTACGGCGAAAATCATCGTCGATTCCGAGAACCGAAGCATTCTCGGAATCTCGGGATTCCCCGCAGAAAAAGCGCCGCAAAAACGCGCGCCGTCTCGCGCAATAGTAAACACCCGCCGGCGTGCGACAGCGAGGCCGAAATTAATCCACATTAATATTCGGTTTAATTACGCGAACCACGCAACCTGTATACGAACTTTTATGACCACGCCCGCGCTCACACACTCGTCTACACATTTACACACTCCGACTCTGTACACACTTTCATACAAACGCAATAAACACAATTATACCACACACACCGCGTATTTCATTTAAAGACACCTAGCACCGGCGATCTATCCGCGCTAAGAAAAACGTCCGGAAATACGACCGTTACATTGGCGCCCGAACAGGGACGTTTTTTTTTATTAGTGTTTCTCGTTCTGCGTTTTCTCGAAGGTGTGAGCGTGCATAATGAGGTCGTGGCTATACGCGCTCCCGAAGGAGCAACTGGCCGTGCTAGCGGAGGGCTATGGGTTAGAGAGCACTGGCACTCTCGACGACATCCGCCGACGTATGCGGGAGTACGCGGACACCCATGCGGACGAATTCACGACTGATCCGCGCGAACAAGCGGGTCCCTCCGGGGCATTACCGCAGGTGGTTATCACGGGGTCCTCGCCTTTGGACCGCGATGCGCCCGGAGATTTCGCGACCCCTCCGCTGCCGGATTACCGAGCAATAAACCAACTCCGTAAGAGTGGTTTCCACTTTGATGGACGTGATCCCGCCGCCTTTCTGGAGCGGCTTGCCGAATTCCGCGAGAACTACCACATCGGTGAGGATCAATTACTGCGCGGATTATCGGAGATATTAAGGGGAGACGCCCTTTTGTGGTACCGAAATCACCGGACCAGCTGGGCCTCTTGGCAGGGATTTGAGGCGGCATTTCGGTTGCAGTTTCTGCCCCATCGGTACGACGCCTCCCTCCGCCGCGAAATCGAAAATCGTCACCAGAAGGCCAACGAGACATTCGCGCAATACTCGACGGTAATGATGACGCTTATGCGTCGGGCCGGCGGATTTTCACCCGGTATGCAGCTCGAGTATTTATACGACCACATGCACCCAGAATACAAATTTTACATCCGGCGCCGCGACATCAACGATATTGGTAAGCGAACGACAGGAGGCACTCAAAAGGGAAAAGGCCGAAACAAAACCCGCCGTGGCGGCCGCCTACAATAAAGCCGAGTGCTGCTGGCGTTGCAAGCAACGCGGGCACACGCGCCGGCAATGCCGACGTCCCGCGAAGAAGTTCTGCTCGCAATGCGGTCGAGACGGGGTGCTAACCGCGCAGTGTCACCCGCCGACGGGAAAAGCCGACGGGGCTGGGGAGAAAGTCGCCGCCGTGACTCCCAGCCCCGAGTAACCTTCAAGCCGCGACCACACACCCCGATCCGCATCGGGGAATTCATGTTCGACGCACTGATAGATGGAGGGTCCGAGATCTCGCTAATCAACGAGAGAACCGCCGAAACGTTGAGACGTGCGGGTTTCGCGTGGATTCTGGGGAAAAGCCAAATACAATTAGCGGACGATCGAGACACGGAACTCGCGGGGAAAATGAACCTGCCGGTGGAAGCGGCCGGCCGAACTACGACCCACACCTTCGGGATATTGACGGGCCTCTCGAGCGAGATACTGATGGGAGTAGATCTGCAGGCAAAATTACGCATAAGCACGCCGGCTCCGCCGCTGCGGGTGCTCCAGTGGCACCAGCGGTGCTGCACGGTCGAGGGCCTAGCCGGCAGGACCACTGAAGAAAATGAGCGGCTCCAAGCATTTTTACGAGACGAACTCACGAAGTTCGATACCGTGAAGGGGCCCATCGATCGGGCCCAGCATACCATTCGGCTCATTAATAACACGCCAATTAAACAAAGATACCGGCCGCGCAACCCGGCAATGCAGGCGATTATCGACACCGAGGTGGAGGAGATGCTCGCCCAGGGGGTCATCGAGCCCTCGCATAGTCCTTGGAGCTCGCCCATCGTCATTATCAAAAAGAAGGATGGTCGTCAACGCTTTTGCATCGACTTTCGCCGAGTCAACGAGATGACTCATAAAGACGCATATCCGCTGCCACAGATCACTGCAACTCTCGACAAATTGCGAGGGGCCCGGTATCTGTCGACCTTAGACCTGAAGAACGGGTACTGGCAGGTACCTCTGAGTCCAAGCAGCCGACCGGTCACCGCGTTTACGATACCAGGGAAGGGGCTTTACCAGTTCCGAGTCATGCCATTCGGGTTGCATTCCGCCCCGGCCACGTTCCAGCGGTTACTGGACACGGTCCTTGGGCCAGAGTTAGAGCCGCACGTGTTCGTTTATCTCGACGACATAATCGTTATTAGCCGGACGTTCGACCACCATCTCGAGCTGCTGCAGGAGACTTTCCGCCGTCTTCGTGACGCGCGCCTCCGTCTGAACCCGGAGAAATGCCGAATCTGTTGACCGTTTGACGTACCTGGGGCACGTAATTGACCGGGAGGGAATTCGGACCGACCCCGGGAAAATTCAAGCTGTGGCCAACTGGCCAGAACCACAGTCAGTCAAACAAATACGACAATTCGTGGGGATGGCATCGTGGTACCGTCGTTTTATCCCAGCCTTCTCCGCGATCGCGGCCCCACTTACGCAGTTAACGAAGAAAAACGCCCGATGGAAGTGGGGCGAGGGGGAGGCCGTCGCGTTCGCTCAACTTAAGCACGCTTTGAGTTCAGCGCCGGTTTTAGCTTGCCCCGATTTCACGCGCCGATTTTTCCTCCAGACGGACGCTAGCACGACCGGGCTCGGGGCAGTGTTGACGCAAAATTTCGAGGAAGGCGAACGCGTGATCGCCTATGCAAGCCGCACCTTAAACGCGGCCGAGCGCAACTATAGCGCCACGGAGCTCGAATGCCTAGCTATCGTATGGGGTATCCGGCGAATGAAGAGCTACCTGGAAGGGTACTCCTTCACCGTCGTGACAGATCACCAGGCCCTACGGTGGCTACAAAAAATAGAGTCTCCGACCGGACGCCTCGGACGCTGGGTATTCGAGCTCCAGCAGTATGACTTCGACGTAAAGTACCGCCGCGGGGTACTTAATCGTGTCGCCAACGCGTTATCGCGTCACCCGGTAACTTGCGCCGCGACAGACCGGGAATGCGCCTGGTACCGCCGAAAGTTCGAAGGGGTGCAGCAAGACCCCACCGCGCACACCGATTACCGTATAGAGGACGGTAGATTGTATCGCCTCCTCTACCACAGCCTCAACTTCAAGGACACCGCCGCAGAAGAACAATGGAAGCTCTGCGTATCCAAGGAGGCCAGAAACGACATCCTACGCCGATATCACGACGTCCCCACCGCCGGGCACATGGGCATCGCCAAAACGATCGCCCGAATTGCCGAGTTTTATTATTGGCCGGGGATGTTTCGCGACATCGCGAACTATGTGCGAACATGCAAAAATTGCCAAGCGCACAAGGTCGCGCAGCAGCGACCGGCAGGAACACTGCACGCGACCTACGTCAGCCGACCATGGGAGCAGGTAACTCTCGACTTGGTTGGACCACTACCACGCTCCCATCAGGGGCATACGTGGCTCTTCGTGATGCAGGATCGCTTCACGAAATGGGTGGAGCTGGTGCCCCTGCGCCAAGCGACCGCGAGCGCCGTCACCAAAGCGCTCACCGAACGCATAATTTTGCGCCACGGACGACCGAACTCCGTGCTATCGGACAATGGCACCCAATTACGATCCAAGAAAATGGAAGAACGCCTTCGAGCGTGGAACATCCGCCACGTTACCGCTCCGGCTTACTCTCCACACTGCAATCCGGTGGAGAGAACCAACCGGACCATTAAAACCATGGTCACTCAGTATGTGGAGAAGGACCACCGGGCCTGGGACGAACACATTCCGGCGTTCCAATTCGCTTTTAATACAGCCCTGCACGACGCCACCGGATACACGCCCGCCTTTCTAAATCACGGGCGCGAGTTACGAGGACCAGAGGACACCGACCAGCCGACCGCGGAGCACAACGCCCCGGATAACCTCCGCCAGAGGCTCGTGGAGGCCTACGAGCTAGTCAAGATACAGCTCGCTCAGGCGTTTCAGCGCCAAAAATTGCATTATGATCTCCGCCGCCGAGCATGGAAGCCGAGCATCGGAGATTGGATGTGGAAGCGCGACCACCCTCTTTCGAAGAGAAGCGAAGCGTACAACG
This sequence comes from Camponotus floridanus, assembly GCF_003227725.1. Taxonomy (NCBI): domain Eukaryota; kingdom Metazoa; phylum Arthropoda; class Insecta; order Hymenoptera; family Formicidae; genus Camponotus; species Camponotus floridanus. Next base: position 11,246 of record NW_020229582.1, on the reverse strand, counting down.
CCAAACTGGCGCCTAAATTCACCGGGCCATACGAGATCCGTCAAATAATATCACCGGTTATAGTGGATCTACGGAGCAAGCGGGGGAAATGGATAAGACATGTACACATACAAGATTTGAAGGCCGCGCATGTCAATAAAAACAACAATTTTGTTCCCCCCGAGGAAGACACCGACCTCGAGCCAGAGATAGCGACGATTAAGGGATCACTTTCGAGCGAACCATCGAGCGAAATGGAAGCGAGCAATCGAGCGATCCTGGAGGATATTGAAGCCCTGCTTCGGGAGTACGAAGCAGGCACCGTCGACCCGGTCCAGGCAACAGGGCCGGCACCGCCGGACATCGCCACGCCAACACCAGCGCGGCCACCGAAAGTCGGGACCGTCATACAGCGGTCCGACCACGTTAATCGTCGGAAGCAGGAAGCTTTCCTGGCTCCTCCGCCACCACCACCAAGGGCGAGGGCAGCACGCCCTTACGAACGGCCACCCCGGCCGATAATACCTGAGGCCGCCAACACCGCACGACCGACTCTACTACGACCGATGGGACCGCAAACACCGCCACCGATTCCCGTCGAGGTAGAGCCCGGAATCGTCGTGGAAATTCCACACTTCGCGGTATACGTATCACGGAGATACAAAGCGCGAACCGCCACCGGACGCTGGATTATCCGGTTCACGAGGGACGGAAGAGTCCGGTATTGCCGCCGTCTGCCGCAATAACAAGGAGCGACAAGAAATCCGCAGACCAGCGCGAGGAATGCCCGATGAGCCGACCGATCGAATGCCCCCAATTCGGGCATTAATTTCAGAAGGGGGGTGATGTAACGATGCATTCCGGTGCATCGTTACGATTCCCGGCATGACATCCGCCGGAAGCTGCCGCCCGGCAGAACACCCGCCGGGCAGAGGCAGGGGCGCGTTGCGCCCACCTTTTTAAAACTGCCGAAATTCGAAATTCGGCCGAACATCGCCGAACAGAGTCGATGTGGCCCGAACCGTCGACCGGCGAAAGCCCGCGTTCGGCTCCTACCCGAATCCCTCTGAACGGGCCCGACCGTACCGTTTTCCGAAAACCCGTTCGGAAGGGGTTATACCGTCACGCGCCGACGCGGGCAATTAGCTCGTATAAAAAGGGCCACATTTTTGACTCTAGACACATCTCTCCGATCCGCTTGAAGCAGTACGCTTCCAAAGAGCAATCCTTGAGAAATCCTACCAAACGCACAGAAAGAGCTGAAGACAGAGGTGGAGCGTGCTCCGTCTCCGAACGAGAGTTCTCGATTCTGACGCCAAAAGTGCAATCCGCTTAATCCGCAGCTGCAACTCTCACGGAAGGTGGAGCTTGAGCCGCCCCGGATCGGGAGTTACCGATCCAGCTGCATCGCGCAATCCATCCTTCGCGAATAAAAACCAGGGCTATACGCACCGAACATCGTTGCATGCATCACATGCAATTACGTGAGCGCATCTAAAAACAGACGCATAAACACCGCCGCGTTCAAGCGCATAGGCGATCTACACGCGGACTTTAAATCGCGAAATAAATAGTACGGCGAAAATCATCGTCGATTCCGAGAACCGAAGCATTCTCGGAATCTCGGGATTCCCCGCAGAAAAAGCGCCGCAAAAACGCGCGCCGTCTCGTGCAATAGTAAACACCCGCCGGCGTGCGACAGCGAGGCCGAAATTAATCCACATTAATATTCGGTTTAATTACGCGAACCACGCAACCTGTATACGAACTTTTATGACCACGCCCGCGCTCACACACTCGTCTACACATTTACACACTCCGACTCTGTACACACTTTCATACAAACGCAATAAACACAATTATACCACAAACGCCGCGTATTTCATTTAAAGACACCTAGCACCGGCGATCTATCCGCGCTAAGAAAAACGTCCGGAAATACGACCGTTACACAATATTTATAAAAATACTTACATCTGTGCTCCCCATTCTGTATACCATTGGATGCCCGAATCTCCCTGGGCACTCAAATCTGCTCCTCCATGTAGGGCTCTTCCCCGAAGAGCCGCCGAAGGTCGAAACGTCCTCCTCATCTGGAGGACTCTCCGGGGCGTCGCCCCACATGAAGGAGAGGTCGTTTCTCCTCCACCGCCGCTCCGCCCGCACCTATTGCCGGTGCTCTATATTTATAAAGCCGGGTATCCGGACGTCAGATAGGGACTAGAAAATAAAAAATATAAGTATTATGTACAATAGATGTACAATTTTATATAAATTATTTTATATAATTTATATATTTTATATAAATTATTCGCAAAATCAATACTTACCTCCCAATGGAAGGCCAGCTTAACCAGCAGGACACAAAGCAAGTTAGAGAAGGCCTGCTTCCATCCGGTACAGTTTTCCATGATATATTCCATTTTAACTTTTTTAACTTTCACACTTTACTCGTACAGTCTCTGAAACTTTATGAAGCGGTAACGAGGTCTCGGCACAAGGTTTTATAGTAGAGATGCTGCATTATCGCCATGTCAAAAATGCGTCGTAAGACAAAAGTACACCCGATCCCACGCAACTCAGCGCGGTATAATATAATATAATATAATATCACGACTTTGCGAACAGATAAACGGTGGACGTATCATTATCGCTTTACCAAAAACGCGTCGTAAGATAAAAGTATGCATGTTCCCATGCAAATTAACACGATATAATGTGTCAACCCCGATCAAATGGTAATTGAACGGAAACGAACGTCCATCGAATGGCTATCAAACGGTCATTGAACGGTCTTTGAACGGAAACGAACGGTAATTGAACGCTTTTCGAACGGAATTGAACGCTCATCGAACGCTCGTCAAACAGTCATTGAACGATCTTTGAACGGAAATGAACGGTAATTGAACGCTTTTCGAACGGAAATGAACGACCGTCGAACGGTAATTGAACGCTCTTCGAACGCTCTTCGAACGCTCGTCGAACGGTAATTGAACGCTCTTCGAACGGTCATTTAACAGTTTTTGAACGGAAATGAACGGTAATTGAACGCTTTTCGAACGGAAATGAACGACCGTCGAACGGTAATTGAACGCTCTTCGAACGCTCTTCGAACGCTCGTCGAACGCTCTTCGAACGCTCGTCGAACGGTCATCGAACGGTAATTGAACGGTCATCGAACGGTCATCGAACGGAAATGAACGCTCATCGAACGCTCGCCAAACAGTCATCGAACGCTCGTCAAACGGGCATTGAATGGTCTTTGAACGGAAATGAACGGTAATTGAACGCTCTTCGAACAGAAATGAACGCTCTTCGAACGGAAACAAACGGTAATTGAACGCTCTTCGAACGGAAATGAACGGTAATTGAACGGTCATTGAACGGTCTTTGAACGGAAATGAACGGTAATTGAACGCTTTTCGAACGGAATTGAACGCTCTTCGAACGGAAATGAACGGTAATTGAACGGTCATCGAACGGTAATTGAACGGTCATCGAACGGAAACGAACGGTTGTCAAACGTCGTCGAACGGAAATGAACGGTAATTGAACGGTCATCGAACGGTAATTGAATGCTCTTCGAATGGAAATGAACGCTCTTCGAACGGGAATGAACGGCAATTGAACGGTCATCGAACGGTAATTGAACGAAAAATTATATTCATTTATCGAACAAATATTTCAATGTATCACAATGTAGTATCGAAATACAATATATGTGGCAGCTGTGTCACGTATGGAAACACGATACTGCGCACACGCATAGATAGGGATGAGGAAAAAAAGGAGAGAATAAGAAAGACGATAAAAATATATCACATCATCAATTTATTATAAGTATGGATTCGAAGAATCATGATGTTTCAACCACCAATTATAAATTTTAAATACATTTTGTAAAGCGCAATTTTTTACATGATTTTCACAACGCATAGTATTCTTAACATCTAACTTATTTAAAGAAGCTACATCCTCGTAGTCTGCATCCAAAGTTTCGATAATCACATCGTTTCTCGCATCATCGTCCAGTATATCGGCCAACCATTGTCGCTTTTCGTGGCCTTTAACATACACGAGAGGTGATGCATCATCCTCCTCCGTTGCACCCATCACCGCCGTCGTGATTAAACGTTTCGAATTCCAATATGAAACGTGTCCATCATTCCACGATAATCCATGGTGGTTTTTAATCAGCCATAAAACCTGATATCTCTCAGATTTTGTGAGCATGTACCATGGTACCAAGCATGTAAAAATGAAATGAGAAAGTACGGATCCTTTTCTCAAAACCGCAGCTTCCTTCACGACAAAATTTTTCCCAACGATAAATCCTTGCAGATCCACAAACGTTGGCACAGCCATGATGATAAGATCCGATCGCAGACTGATGTCAATCATCAAACATCTCAATCTTTTATATTTTTCTTCATATGCAATGGAGGGGATATTTGCTGACCTATGTAATTTTGCGGACTACATTAGTCAATGGATTATATTCGACAACCCGATCGTGCAAGATGAGACAATAGGCGGTAGTATTCGCAGGTATATTTTCCCTGCACTCAAACTCTATTCTCACGTCCACGGTAGCAGTTTTGACAGACTCGTTTTGTCGCGAGCAATCAATGACCGCTAGAGGACCGCAATGTAGAAATTTTGGAATGGTTAATAACGCGGTGCTATTATCGCATCCGTAATACGATTTGCGAAAACGAGAGTACATGTCGAATAGGACGGCGAATCTATTTTTTTCAAAATCTAAATTTAAATCATCGTAGGGATAAAATTCCGAGTTTAAATAGAGTTTAACGTTGGTCAATTTGCAGTTACCGAACAATGTAACATCTTGTGACACCGAATTCTTTTTACCAGTTTGCAGTGCAAAGATCACGTATCGCGATTTCTCTAGCTGGGAGGCGGCTTTCACAGTCCACGAATGTTTGGTCGTGCTATGTAACAGAGAAAATTCGTATAAATCCCAAAATCGGAAACTCATGTTCAAATATCGTCCGCTTTCCAACATTCGCAACATTGATAATTTATTAATCTCGTTCAATATTACATGAGGCATACGCCACTGTATCTTGAGTAATTCAATCTCAGCTTCCGACGACGGATGTCCGAATAGACAATTATTATCGTTGCGCGAACGTATCAAAATCAATTCATGACGAGCGTTAATCACAACGCGTTTATAATCTTCGCAAAATCCCAGCAACATGTTGAGCGGCACACAAAAGTTGAAATAATTTTTGTCACCGTTGTACGTCAAATCCCACGCAGCGTTCTTCAAGTTTATACTTTTCTGGTGCGTTAGAGAGACATAATTCTTCAGCGTTGATGTTATTCCAACATTTCTGTTGCGATCAATCTCTACTCCGTCGAGTTCGTATCGAAGCTCATCAAACATGAATGCGACGCAGTTGTTTCCCAATACAACCTTCATTTCATCATTCGCTTTACGCACATTAAATTTTCCCTCGATGTAAAGAAAGCTTTCGCACGGTAACGTGTATAAATCCTGATGTTGTATAGGTATTCGTATCTCGTCGCTGTATCCAAGCGTCGTATTGGCGTACGGATTGTACGTATGAGTCTCAATCTTGACGATGCGATCATCAAAGACTGGCTCACCTCCGATATTTAAAACATCAATCATTCTTTTCGTACGATGAAACCCAATGATTTCAAAAATTCACAATTCAACACGCTCAGCTTCTTTTTAACGGCAATCTTATTATTGTTACCCGATACTGCTCGCCTTACTGCAATAGTATTTTCCCGCGTAAAAGTATTGTTTCTTGCGTGCTCCGTTTCGTTCAGTACAAGCATACTATGTTTGTCGCCGCCGTATATGCAATCTTATGGTAATTTCCTCTCCTCGAAAATCGAGCAATCGACCTCTTTGATCCACAATACGTATCGTTAAATCCGTAATGCTCCGTACAACGATCGGCAGATAAATGATCTGTGCCGGCGTTTCCGATATCTTATATCCTGGCGGTACGCTCGGTGAAAATTCATGTATCGTGTGTACACGCATGTCGTTGCTGTACGCACCAGTAGTCACGTTGCATTCTATACGAATAATATTTACGTTTATAATATTAACAGGTTCGTCTGATTCATACCACTTGCGAGATTGCAATATACGATTCGACGAGAATCCAAGCAAGGATCCTACATTGTCGGGTTTGGTAAAGTTTATTCTGTAGGCGCATTTGATTTCACTCTTTAGCGTACTGTGATTGGCGCGGAGCGCTATTGGATATTCCTCATCATAATCGTTTTCACCATCTCTGGAAAGGTGTTCATCTCGCAAAATTGCGCGTTTGAGATAATCATTTATGGCGTGCAATTCATACGATCCTTCGGGAATCGTAATTTCCTTGTCGTCGTTGCCAAAATAAAATTTATTATTCGAAAAATTTACGTTCGGAATCGTGTGATAAGTTTCAAAATCCGTTAATCCGAGCTCGTAATCGGTATCGGTCAAATCTATAGCGGGGAAATAGCTTACAGCGAGAACGCTGCTTCTGCCAGTCAATGTAAGTGTCAGTGACATGTCGAACGAATACTGAGTCATGACGATGGATTGTCAGGCTTTAAATTGATTGTTTGAAGAAATTTTAAACACAACTGTCCACAGATACTCTGATTATAACTTTGATAAGATGTGTAATTGTATTCAATTTTCACTCGTCCGAAATATCGTACAAGTTCCTTGGGCGGTCGCAGATTTCCAAAACTGTCGAAATATACGACACGATCGTCCCTCTTTGCGTACGCTACCCAATGAGTACCGGGACCATCAACGTCATCCAAATTGACGATACCGCTCTCGTTTCGTCGTACGCCGCTTATCGGTAAATTATTGCGCATGAAAACACCTCTAAAGAAAGGTATACACATACGTTTCGCAAATTGTTCCAATTGTACGTTAGTTGTCGCACCCGTAGGCATTTTTAATGTTTTTTCGACGTTTTTTTTTTCTCTTAGACTTTGTTGAGAATCCCTGTCCACGCTTGTACGGAGCGAGATAAAGTCCGCGACCTTCCATAGCGCGATTGTGACGCTGCATCTCTTCCAGCTGACGTTGCGCAGCCTTGCTATCGTTTACCGCCTTTGCGATTCCCGCCGCACCGCCGGCCAATGAACCGACAACTCCCAACAACGGTAAAATAGTGGTAAAGTGGTAAAATACCACCACGTTTCGCTACTGGAAGTATTTGTTTCTTCCTCCTCTTTGTCGTCGATGGCTTTTTCATCCTCATGCCGAGTTTTGTCTTCGCCTTCATTGCCACCCAAACAGTCGTAGCGGCTGCTCTTTCACCGAGAGTCGAATCCTTGGCGGTAATGCGTTCTCGCGCTCTTGCAGCTAGTATGCGATCAGCGATGTGACGTTGGTCGAGGTCGTTGCTTCGCGCGTAAGCAATGTCGTGTTCGCGACACGCCGCGTCCAATGGATTGATACCTCGATCACCTCTAGTCAATCGTTTCTCTAATCGAGTTCCCGGCCCGCAAAACTGATAACCGGGAATATGTAATTCGATGGGAAGCGCGTTTATCGCACGATTTAAGAGGCCGCTGCCTTTTACAATTCTTGCTGACATACGTCGCAATCTTTTATCAACGGTGGTGGACCGTCAATGTGTGTTTGCTGCCACGGCTGGTTGTAATGTCGCATGCACGAACGATATTGTCGAACCTCCGGATCAGCCTTTATATATTCTGGAAGCTTGTCCCACAATCGTTCCACGTAATCACCAAAATTTTGAAGTAATAAAATCTTTGGGATATACTGCAGTTGTTTGGCGGTAAGCCCGAGAATGTCTCTCTCATCCGACAGAAGGAGAAACATTTTTGATACTGACCGGTTTCGACTCGAGACACTTCTATAAATAGGTCTCCCCCTCGCGATCATTCACAAAATTGATTCGAAAGAGAAAACATGCGGTACGTGCGACAAGCGCGGGTAATCAAAGTGTCAAATTTCGATGATAGACTAATATCGGAGAAAAAAGTACGCAAGCATGGAAACATACTACCGACTACTATACGCGGTATCGTTTGCGGCCCTTCAAATTGTTGTAAGACAAACGTGTTGATTAGTTTGATAGAAAGTCCACACGGTGTACGTTTCGAGAACGTGTACGTATACTCGAAATCGTTTCAACAGCCGAAATACAAATACTTGGAAAATTTACTAGCACCTATAGATGAAATCGGATACTTTACATTCTCTAATAACAGCGATGTCATTCCACCGAGCGAGGCGCTTCCGAATTCCATCTTTATCTTTGATGACGTGGCATGCGACAAGCAGGATATGATAAGAGAGTATTTTGCAATGGGTCGACACTCGAGCGTTGACTGTTTCTATCTTTGTCAGACGTATGCCAAGATACCTAAGCATCTTATACGCGACAACGCGAACCTGCTGATCCTGTTTAAACAAGACGGCAGAAATTTGAAACATGTGTACAACGATCACGTGAATACCGATATGTCTTATGACGATTTCCGTACATTGTGTCAGAAATGTTGGCAACGCAAATATGGCTTCGTAGTCATTGATAAAGATAGTATGTTGATCAATGGACGATATAGAAGGGGATTTAATGATTTCGCGATACCGTAAAGCGATCAGTCATCATCGACACATCAATCGAGCATCATGAACGGCGATCGTGAAAAGATTGCGACAGAGATTGCAAAAACGAGCGAATCGATTCGCAAAAAATGTCGCGCTTTGAAAACTGGTAAAATGGAGGAAGATATCATATTGGAAAGGCAATTTAAACCGATTACCGAGCCTTTAAAACAGCTTGTCGAAAATACTGTGGAATCTGATGCGTCGAAAATCGAACCGTTGAGTTTGACGTTTGGAGAGAAGCATGAGGAAAAAATAAAAGAGTCCAAGCAAGGAATAAAGCGAGCACGGATAAATATGCCGATAAACGATTCACCGATATATTCGACACCGAATCGATCAAAACGAAGGAAGCAATTTTCTAATATGGCTACTGTTTCTACTCCGATAAAAGTACAACCGCGTCAAACAATACCATCCACGTCCATCGAAGAAATTTACGAGACCACACCCGATTCGTTTGTAACATCGGTCCGACATGAATTAGAAACGTCCGGAGGTCAGAAAACGTTTCGAGAGCATTTAGGTCCACTGGCGCAAAAATATATAGGAGATATTATGAGTGTTGATAAAAATAAGAGTATGGATTACGTCTACGGTGTTAAATTTACCAATGAAGGAATGATGCTAGGTGATAAATGTTTCGATGTGGACAAGGAAGATAATATAATTATCGATGGAATAAAATATAAGGGAACCGAAGGTATCTACGATTTGATTTTTAAAAAATTTCCCAATCATAAAAAATATACTCGAGATGATTTGCATAAATATCAAAGTATATTAAATATAACAAATGCGCATAAACGTGACAACAAAGTTAATAATCCTATTAAAACTAATAAAGGGTACAAGTACAATTATATAATTGCACCATTATTCCCCGATAGAAAGATGGGAAGAGGTATAGACGCGCCGCGCACCATGACGTTAAGCGACAACATGATCGATTACGTGCATTGGAACGATCCCAACGAATTTGTGGATCGTTTGCGATTGCTGGACGCCTCGCGTCGAGCCGGCAACAATGCTCACGACAATGAAATCTTGTCGATTATCGAAGAACTTCGCGAGGCCGGTATTATTATAAATTAAATTATGCGTCGGCGATACGTATCATTCGGTCAATGTTCTCGGTACCGAAATGTCGATTAATAAATTCGGATTATCATTGGGAACGTCGAACAATTTGTACTATGTATGGAATGGATTATTGAGAAATTACGTTCGCGATAACGCTCTCTGCCAAACTACTACCGGCTTTGATGCAAGGTCGCGCAAGATTCAACGCGTAGCGCAACCGGAAGCTGATACCGACGTCGTCAACAAACGATACGTGGATAAACTTTTGAGAGATCGGCAGGGAGAAATTGAGCAAAAAATTATCGCGCTCGAAACAAACGTGCAGGCGCTGCGATAAATGATGGATGAGATAAAGAATGTGCTGAGACATGCAACATCTAACTCGACACAGTAAGCGAGATATACTAATATCGCATATTAATTATGCCTCGAGCAAACGTGCGAAAGAACAAAAGCACCTCCGAAAAGCGGCAACTAGTCGAGGAATTACATGCTCCGGCGAGAAGAAATTTTCCACGAAGACGCGTCATTGTACGCGGATATGATGATCTGTGGCAGGGCGGACGTGGTGGACATGCGTTCGTACTCTCGACTCAACAAGGGTCATAAATACATACTCACGGTTATCGATGTGTTGAGCAAGTATGCGTGGGCCGTACCGCTCAAGAGTAAGAGCGGGAACGAAATGTCCGAAACGATCGCAAAGATTATTGGAGACGATAAAAGATGTCCGAAAAATTTTCAAACCGACAGGGGAAAAGAATTTTACAACTCGAGTGTGCAGAAACTCATGAAGAAACACAACATTAATCATTACTCAACATATTCCGTTATGAAAGCCTCAGTCGTGGAACGATTCAATCGTACTTTAAAAAACAATATGTGGAAAATGTTTACGTTGAATGGAAATTATAAATGGATCGATGAACTATCTCGACTCGTTGCAGAGTACAATACGCGAAAACATCGCACCATCGGTATGAGACCTGTCGACGTCACTCCGACGATCGCCGAAAAACTTTTAAATACGGTGTATAGCAACGCTAAAAATTGCGGCTCCTGCAAAATTTAAAGTAGGCGATTCGGTACGCGTGAGCAAAATACTAAGACCATCTTTGAAAAAGGTTTCACACCAAATTGGACGACCGAAGTTTTTAAGATTTATCGAGGTGCAGAAAACTAATCCCGCGACATTTATACTCGAAGATTTCGCGGGGAAATCCCGTCCGCTGGAGGATTCTACGAATATAGAGTTACAACGCGTCGCCAATCCCGACGTATACTCGTGGAAAAAATGTTTACAAAAGAATATTACAATTAAAAAAGGGGGTGACTGTGGTTTACGTGAAATGGTTGGGAATGGATAAATCATACAACTCTTGGATCCATAAAAAATAATGTGTTGTAAACATTTATTGAAACATATAAATATATACGTAATATAAAATATATATAATATATAAAAATATATAATATTAAATTGTAAATATATACATGATTATGTACAAAATATACAATAAATAAAATA
>NW_020229581.1:1904662-1958798 GCF_003227725.1 Camponotus floridanus | reverse complement strand
TAATAGTTTCAAAAAAAAATCTGTAATTTGCAATTAACAAATTTACATATCCTTTTTCTTTTCAAAACAAATGTTTTTTATATACGACTAATTGATTCCTCACGTTGTACACAAAATTATTAAGGCAAAATAATCGAAAAATGAATATTTCTATTAAATATGGTTTTTTTATTTATGTAGAATTAAGAAATTATGTTTAAGCCCATAAACTCGAAAGATGCTCGATGAATTTAATACTTTATTACAGTGTTTGGGAACTCTAAGGAGATGAGTACAAGAATATGTAAAAATATATAGGGTATTTCATTTAAAAATTAAATTTGACCTTCGCGTGACCTCAAAATGAGTCTTCATAGGGTAAAACCAAATGGTTACCATCTTATGGCGCCTTTCTGAAACCAAACAACTTTTGTCCTTAAATATTTGTCTCTCCGGGGGCTTGGTTTTCGAGATATTCGACTGAATGTACTTAAAAATGAACCACCCTGTATTATAGTGTGTCCCAAAAGTTTCGGCAACGGTCAAAAATATAATCGTTAAATATGAATTTTTCTTGAAAAACTGTTTCAAACAAAAGTTGTTAGGTTCGGAGGGGACATAAGATGGTACCATTGTTTGACCTGAAGAGTTATTTGAAGGTCACAAAAGGTCACCTTCAATTTCTAAAATGGAACCTACTATTTTTCATTCATATTCTTGTAGCTTATCTCAAGAACTCTCCAAAACACTATAATTAAGACCTTTTTGTTAAATATTTTTTGAGTTATAAGGCTTGAAATAATATCTTAATTTTACATAAATCGTAATATATCTAGTAAAATATTCATTTTTCGATTATCTTGCCTTGATACTTTTATGTACAAAATAATGAGAGAAATCAATTGGTGTAAAAAAAAAACACAGTGTTTAAAAAAAAAAAATAAATTTGCAATTAACAATTACATATTTTTTCTTTGGAACAACTGTGTGTTTTTTTTACACCAATTGATTTCTCTCATATTTTGTACATAAAAGTTTTAAGGCAAGATAATCGAAAAATGAATATTTTACTAGATATATTACGATTTATGTAAAATTAAGATATTATTTCAAGCCTCATAACTCGAAAAGTACTTAACGAAAAGGTACTTAATTATAGTGTTTTGGAGAGCTCTTGAGATAAGCTACAAGAATATGCAATGAAAAATAGTAGGTTCCATTTTAGAAATTGGAAGGTGACCTTTATGTGACCTTCAAATAACTCTTCAAGGATCAAACCAATGGTACTATCTTATGTCCCCCCTCCGAATCCTACAACTTTTGTTTGAAACATTTTTTAAGAAAATTCATTTTACGATATATTTGACCGTTGCCGAACTTTTAGGACACACTGATGTATACACACACACACAACGTATACATACATACATACATACATACATACATAACATACATACATCATATGGACAGAATAGTAATGGTTGCAGCACTTTATTATAAAATTTAGGATTACAAGTTAGTAATCATATATCGTATATCGATATATAAATATCGAAACTTGCTTTATATACAGAATGTCCCAAAACTCATAATCAATCTTTCAAAGACAGATTCCTGGAATCATCTGAAGACGATTTTTCCTCAATGAAAATGTCGAGGCACTAAATAATTTTCGAATTATAAGTGATTGGAATTAAGGAATTTTCCGTAAATTAAGCTTTGCAAAAATAAAATATTAACAAAACCACATTCTTCAATTAATTTTTAAATAGAATAATTACTTTATATAGTTGAGTTTTAATTAAAGGCTTAATTGCAAAGATATATGATGAAAAAGATAAGGAACACGCAAAAAAATTGATGGCCTTTATTGACATTTTTGCTGAGGGAAAAATCGTCTCCAAATTGATACCAGGAATCTGTCTTTGTAAGATTGATTATGAGTTTTGGGGACACCCTATATGTATATATATATATATATATATATATATATATATATCTTATGATTTTTAAAAATATTTTTAATTTACAAAATTAAAGTTTTATTAATTAAACTATATATATAATATTAAAAATTATAATTGACTTAATAATTTATATATATTTATGTATAATTATTTTGAGAAGTTCAATTTTTATATATAAATTTACAATATATTGGTAGTTTCTAATAATATTTAAAATAATAGTTTCGAATATTTCTATAATTATGTATTTAATTGTAAAATAATAAATTGAAAATTATTTATAGTTTATTATTTAAATTTTTATACTTTGTGAAAGGACTTTAGATTACCTATAATTTATTTTAATTTAATTTTATATCATGGTAATGAGTTGTATTATTTTTTAATTTTAGAAAGTTTAGATAGAACATATGTATGATAAAATTATTTTTTTATGAATTTTATGATTTATAGTAAAAAATTATATTTTCATTACAATCTTTATTTTTTAATAAGATTGATCTTTTTTTTTAAATTATATTTACGGATTTAATTTGAATTGGAGTAATTTTTTTATGAAAATTTGATTTTTATTCAAAAAATAATTTTATCATGCATATGTTCTATTTAAAACTTTCTAAAATTAAAAAAATAATACAACTTATTACCATGATATCGAATTATATTAAAACTAATAAAGGTAACTCTAAAGTCCTTTCACAAACTATAAAAATTAAATAATAAACTATAAATACTTCTCAATTTATTATTCTATAAATTAAATATATAATAATAGAAATATTCAAAATTATTATTTCAATATATTATCAAAACTACCAATATAAATTTATATATAAAAATTAACTTATAAAAGTAATTATACATAAATATATATAAATTATTAAGTCAATTATAATTTTTAATGTTATACAATTTAATTAATAAAACTTTAATTTTGTTAATTAAAAATAATAAAATATTTTTAAATTAAATAATAAGATATTTTTAAAAATTATAAGATATATTTATATATATATATATATATATATATATATATGCAAGTTTTGATATTTGATATATCGATACACAAATATGATTACTTATTTGTACCTAAATTTTATAATAGAAGTGCAACCCATAACTATTCTGCCTACAAGCTTTTATAATTATGCAAAACATACCTTTTTTGCCCATCCTTTTTTTCGAGAAAGTCGGAGGCGGGAAGGATATTTGTTTTTTAAATCTTCTTTCATTTCGTATTTATTGCTGTAAGAGAATAAAATTAATAATAAATTTAAAATAATAATTTTTTTGAAATACTGGTGGGCGATTAAAATTAAACGCCCTGTACATAATTATAATATTTCGTAATATCACAAAAAAAATTAGCAATACTTACGAATAAAATTATACAATTACTGAATTGTCTAATTATACAATGTTGTTCGTTGGCTTCTTCGTCACACGACACATATATATGTTACACGTGACAACGTCGGATCGTGCACGTGATAAGCGAGTGTCCGAAACAAGTGCGAACGTGTCTGGAAGATAACTGCAGTGCGCAGTAATATTCCATCCGTCGCACGATGAATACACGTAAGTACACGCTCGTATAAACATTATATTGCTTTATTAGTAGTACTTTTATCAGTAGATACTTTTTATTAGTATAGAAATTTATTAGCTGTTATAATAGTATCATTAGAAACAGTATAAATAACCACGTAAATTGTAACAATATTTGTTGGTTAAGTACAGTAATAGTAATAAGACAGTAATTAAAAACTATTTTATAAAATAATCTGTTTAATAGACACATATACGTAAATATTAATTAATGTATATTTGTTTCAGGAAGAAGTGAACCAATGGAGAGAGTTAAAAATGTTCTCTCTCCGAAGTCTTGCGAAGTCTGAGATAAATCTCCGCAAATCCACTTATAAGACGGTGCCAAAAGCAACGGCGACGATGCAAAAGGTTACGCAAAAGTCAACGGAGTCAAAGACACCAGAGTCAACTAAATACGACGACGACAATACGACAATACGACAATGCAAGAGCTAGTGTTTCAGAGTCGATGTCATCAGGGGCAACGACGTATGAAATAAAGGAAAATATACATACAAATATGAAAGTAAGTAACTGCATATTTAATTATTGCATATTTTTCCTTTTACTGCATGCAGATCATAAACAGATTAACATAGACTGCTCATAAGGTAGCGAAGAGTGTTCTCCTGAGAGAAAAAGATGATAGCATGAAGTTTATTTGTGTTTCTATCTTTTTCTGGTGTACGCGTGTTGCAATTTCAAGTTAAAAGTCAATAACTTGAAATTGCATCACGCATGTGTCAGAAAAAGACAGATACACAAATTAATTAATGCTATCCTTTTCTCTCAGGAGGATATTCTTCGCTACCTTATAAACAATCTATGTAAATATGTCTATGATGCAGGTATAAATAATACTTGGATTTTTAAAATTTGTGAGAAAAGAGAATATGATAGAGAGAATATTATATTAGAGATGTCCAAACTTTTATTAAAATATTGATAGGTATAGTCTCTCAGTTCTAAATATTTAAAAATATAATTAGAATATATTTATTATAATATTTATCTGTTATTATTTGTAATCTGAAAATCTATTGTAATTATAACATTTTTCATTTATTCTTGTAATTCATATTTATTTTTCATTACTAATTTGATATATGACGCTAAGACATTTTATGTTTTTAGACTATAAAAACGTATTTTCTTGTCTTATTCTTGTCTTTCTATTGTCTTATTTTATATTTTATATTTCAGAGAATTAATCAAGTCGTGCGTCGGGAAGTCGCCAAGGAAAGGAAGAAATTAAAAAAAGAAGAATATCAAAGACGCAAAGCGCAATACAGGACACGTATTCCTGCACCACCTGTGTATGTGGCACCATCGCCAATACCATCGTTTTACCTACCGAGTTACGCACCATCGGCTTATGCAGCGCCGTTTATGTGCGCACCACCGCCTTTTGCTGCACTGGCTCACCCACAACCACCGCCTTACGGAGCACCGACTCATCCGCAACCACCGCCTTACGGAACGCCTTCGAACGTAATATTTTCTTCTCCTTACGCGCATATGTATAGACCTTTTTAAAATCGATTTTTGCGTTTAAATTTTACTAGAAAAAAATTTTAAATTTCATTTTATGGATTTTTTTTATGGATAAACTTTTATTGCTAACATATTTTGATAAAAAAATAATTATTTTCAGTTGCATTTTCTTCTAAAATTTACAATTTTGGCTAGTCTTTTAACTTGAAATTGCATCTACAGATTAATCATTTTGACGAATATAAATATGATATAAATCACAATTTTCTTTCAAATAATTTTCTGTCTGACTTGCTGTTCTTTAAACACATATTTAAATTGCGCGATTGTTTCATCTATATGCACGACTTGATTAATTTTCTGAAATACAATAAGAACATACGTTTTTATAGTCTAAAAACATAAAATGTCTTAGCGTCATATATCAAATTAGTAATGAAAAATAAATATGAATTAAAAGAATAAATGAAAAATGTTATAATTACAATAGATTTTCAGATTACAAATAATAACAGATAAATATTATAGTAAATATATTCTAATTATATTTTAAATATTTAGAACTGAGAGACTATACCTATCAATATTTTAATAAAAGTTTGGACATCTCTAATATAATATTCTCTCTATCATATTCTCTTTTCTCACAAATTTTAAAAATCCAAGTATTATTTATACCTGCATCATAGACATATTTACATAGACTGTTCATAAGATAGCGAAGAATATCCTCCTGAGAGAAAAGGATAGCATTAATTAATTTGTGTTTCTGTCTTTTTCTGACACACATGCGTGATGCAATTTCAAGTTATTGACTTTTAACTTGAAATTGCATCACGCGTACACCAGAAAAAGATAGAAATACAAATAAACTTCATGCTATCATCTTTTTCTCTCAGGAGGACACTCTTCGCTACCTTATGAGCAGTCTATGTTATGTCTATGATCTGCATGCAGTAAAAAGAAAAGTATGCAATAATTAAATATGCAGTTACTTACTTTCATATTTGTATGTACATTTTCTTTTATTTCATACATCGTTTTCTTTTATTTCATACGTCGCCCCTGATGACATCGACTCTGTAACACTAGCTCTTTGCAATCGCCGTCGTATTTAGTTGATGCTGTCTTAGCCTCTTATATGCATACATATGTAAATGTGTATATATGTATTGCTACACATATTTTAGTACTGCCATATGTTGGGTAGCAGAGTCCGCATCGGTGGAACTTTTAAATCTACGCCGATGGGTGCTGGGACTGTCACTTTTGGGTGGCAGAGTCCGCATCGGTGGAACTTTTAAAACTACGCCGGTGGGTGCTGGGACTGTCACTCTTGGGTGGCAGAGTCCGCATCGGTGGAACTTTTAAAACTACGCCGGTGGGTGCTGGGACTGTCACTCTTGGGTGGCAGAGTCCGCATCGGTGGAACTTTTAAAACTACGCCGGTGGCAGTACTAAAATATGTGTAGCAATACATATATATTTACATTGTGCTGTATTATCACTAGTACATGTATAAAAAAAAACACAGCCTTTTTCTTATAATCATTAAATTAGCGATTAAATATTTCTATTGTTTTTAGATAAAAGTAAAACAAAATAGTTTGCCTGCATTGATCGCGTTCAGCAGAGAAAATTGTTGTCATATTCTTTCGATGTTCGACGTTGATTGTTAGATTTGAAAGAAACCGATTACGTTGAATTGCTACTAAGCGATTTTTCTCTGCTGAATTCATTCATAATACAATACTATAAAATAGTGATCAAAAGAAAAAGAGAGACGCTAATTCATTTTATTTTAAATAATAGGAACAAATAAAATTTACAAATCAACCTAATGCATTTATATGTATAATTCGAGTCAACTTATAATAAACTTATAATAAATATAGTAAAAGAGAATAAATGGTGACATAATGCAGGAAAAGTGCAACTGAAAGAAACATACATAAAACAAGATTATTCATAAAAAAAAGTCATTGATATTTAGATGATGATCTTTGGGATCATGATCTTAAGAATTAATAATAATATTAGTTTATAATTATATAACTAAACAGAATAAAAGATTTAGTACGAATATTAAATAAATGAAGCACTTCTTCCTTTTCTGTAAAAAAAAGAAGAAATGAAAAAGAAGAATTTCATGAAAAAATGAATGTTGAAAAAACTACAAAGTATTGTATGCGATATTATGTTTAGTTTCATTACCGTATAAATTTTTATTTTCGTTTCATTACTTTATTAAATTTTTATTTTGATATTTGTCATTTCTCCATTATCTGTATGATTTAAATATAATTTTTACTGTGCCATATATAAAATGTTTATTTTTTCATAATAAAGATTTAGATAAGTTATTATAAGTAATTATTACTTATAATATTTTGCAGTCCTTTTGTTTTCTTTAAAAATTCTAAATCTTTATTATGAAAAAATAAACATTTTATATATGGCTGGTATTTAATGTACGGTGCGTTATTCTGTACAAGTACAATAAAAATTATATTTAATTTTATAAGTAATTATAAGTTATATAAATAAGTAATTTTACGTTATTATAAGTAATTATATAATAATTACTTATAATAACTCACAATATAATACTTTGCAGTCTTTTTGTTTTCTTTAAAAATTCTAAATCTTCATTATGAAAAAATAAACATTTTATATATGGCTAGTGTTTAATGTACTATGCGTTATTTTGTACAAATACAGTAAAAATTATATTTAATTTTATAAATAATTATAAGTTATATAAATAAGTAATTGTAAGTTATTATAAGTAATTATATAATTACTTATAATAATGTATAATATTTTGCAGTCTTTTTGTTTTCTTTAAAAATTCTAAATCTTCATTATGAAAAAATAAACATTTTATGGCTAGTGTTTAATGTACGATGCGTTATTTTGTACAAATACAGTAAAAATTATATTTAATTTTATAAATAATTATAAGTTATATAAATAAGTAATTGTAAGTTATTATAAGTAATTATATAATTACTTATAATAATGTATAATATTTTGCAGTCTTTTTGTTTTCTTTAAAAATTCTAAATCTTCATTATGAAAAAATAAACTTTTTATATATGGTTAGTGTTTAATGTAGAGTGTTATTCTGTACAAGTACAGTAAAAATTGTGTTTAATTTTATAAGTAATTATAAGTTATATAAATAAGTAGTTATAAGTTTTTATAAGTAATATAATAATTACTTATAAATAATAACTTATATACTGGTACTAATATACAATAACAACTTTGTATATATTGAAATATATGCATATATATAATATATGAATAAATATATTGTGTAAATAATTATAAAGATACACAAAGCATATTCTTTTCTCCCTATTCTTTGTCTCCATATCTCCTAAATATAAAAACACTCCTCAATATAGAAACACTAAATATTATTAATAATAATTAAAATATTTTGAAAAAAAATAAAAATAGTATAATAATAATTATAATTATTCTTTCATGTTTATGTTAAATATTATTTATTAAAATTAATGCTTTTTCATTTTCAATTTCATCCTTATGTTATATATTATTTATTAAAATTAATGTTTTTTCATTTTCAAATTTAAGTTTATATTAAATATTATTATTTAAATTATTGTTTTTTCATTTTCCAATTTTTCTTTATGTTAAATATTATTTAAAATTAAAATATACTTATTCAAAATATTCTTATTATCAATTAAAATATACTTATTTTTCAAATGTAGAACTACGTTCAATTATATGTGCATACGTATATACAAGATCACAAGTGATGTATGTGATTTATGTCGATTGTTGTGAACAAATAATCTAGTTGTTTATTGTTCAATATAACTTATACAAATAGAGAGAGAGAGATGGAGATGGAGATGGAACATCTTCTATCGTAATATCCTGGAACTAATTTGTTGCTATTTTTTACTCCACTTTACCTACACTCACGCATACATACACACGAATCGTTCTACATACTATACTTTTATATTTAACTTCTAATTTCGATTTCAAAGGTTCAACAATGTTTTTTCGTATAATTCGATCCAAGCAAACTTGTTTTTACGTTCATACAAACTATATAGCTTTTATATGAAGTACATATTATGACGAGTTGACAGTTCGTCTACAATTCGAGACGCCATATCAGGATAAAATGGATAAGGAAAACTGTAATTTTATAATTATTTCTCGTTTTTCATATAAAATCGGAGTTTCCTAGGATTATTTATGTATGTATTGCAATCCTACATAAATATTTTCAATTCTGTCAAATTATTGCGACAAAAGACCAGAACTACGAAAATGGTAATTTTGTCGATAATACAGTCGAGTACAGCATCCCCTTAACTGCGTATCTCGCAATTTCCTCCGAGCGTACTCGAAGTCGATAACCCAGAAATAAGACAGCCGATTAGTTACGCAATAAGCGAAAAGATATTAGTTTCGCGAGGAGAGATCTCGCATACGATTGGCGGACGATACCGGCGAAGTTCGATAGCCGGCGGCGGTCGGAGATTTTTCCGCCTTTTTCTGCGACGCTTGCAACTTAAATTTTTCTGGCAATCGGGGCGATGTGACAATGTCGTGTCACACCCCCCGATACCTTCAACAGCGTGAGAATTAATTATCTTCTCGGACTCAAGGTACTAAGGAAGGCCGGGCGACAGTCCCGCACCGTGCCTCCTTCGATAGCCGCAATATTTGCCAGGAATTTCCTGACCTCAGATCTCGATAATTTCGAGGAATTAAGTTTCTTTTTGAGAGACGAACAACTTGCACGCACACAATGGACGCGACAATAATACGCCGTTTCACGCAATATTCACGAACGACGACGATACTACACGGAGACTCATTAATCACGACCAATTACGTTCCACAGACTCGCTCTGAGACATATTTCAGAGGTGCGAGACGCGGCTTCGACAACCAAACGACAGCCCGTGCGAACTACGCATCGCTCGCGATTTACGACGCACGCGGTCGATACCCAACGGTCGAATGCTACGCGTATTACGCACCCTGACACCCGGAGAGAGACGAGAATTACCCTACGATACGCACTTCCGTCGCCAGTGTCCGCGCTTCCTCGGTCGCTTATCTCCGGTCGCCCGAAATTCACAAAATTCAACCGACTCGGCAGAAGGCTCAAGCGGTCGCGATAAACACCATAAAGGCGACGGCGATAGAACGGCCGGCGAGCGGACACAATTAATTACGCGGTGCACAATAATTCGTGGGCAACCTCACCGACGGAGCTCCTCCTATCTGCGGGGATGATCCTCGGCCTCGTCCTCGGTGGTTCGTCTCGTCCCAAGCGCACAAACAATAAGACCAATACTTGTGGACTGTTTCAGTCGAGCGGTCGCGACAAAGTGATCCCTGGATCTCGCGATCCAGGGTCGATAGCGGGGTCGCTGGCCGCGCAGGGGGATGCGCGGACCCCCGGCCAATTAGCGGCCGACACGCGCGAGGTCCTGGCGCCTCGCGCGCCACGCGAGGCATTATTGCGCCCCGTGCGAAATAGCGCCAAGCTTGAACGCTGCCGCGGGCCCTTGTTCGGCCCGGGTCCTTTCCTCGCCGATCCTCTCTTGGAGGATGGTTGTCGTATCGGCTGTCGTTCCCGGCTGTCGAGGAGAGACAATGCTGCTCTCTCCTGTTCGGATTTCTGATGCCGGGTTCTCGGGGTCAGGCTCCTCCGTTCTTCCGAATTTCCCTCGGCTGTCGTGTTTAGCGGTCGCGGGGAGGCGATGCTGCTCTCCTCTGTTCTTCGGTGTTCGGTGGTGAGGTGCCTCAATCCAGGCTCGACACAAATTAAAAAATACAAAAAAAAGAATTAATATTACACGCAATTATACCCATTCGCTCGTCTCTCCGGGGAGTACGGTAACTCTCTCTCTCTCTTGACCTTTGGCGCGGCCACTCGGCTCGCCCCCCGTCAAAATTGCCGGGGCGGATAGACGCGACGGGACGGCCACGTCACAATATATATGTATATATGCATATACGTAAGTGTGCATATATTCTTTTTACTTAATAAGTTTATTTATTTAAAAGAATTATTTATAATGTATACGTAATAAATGCTAATGAACTTTAATAATTGAATAATTATTAATAATATTCCTATGCATATATTTTGCATCTTTATTATTTATGTATATGTAAATTTGACTTGTGAAAATAAATTAAGATTTTTATTCATTAACATTAATAAAATTGAGAACAGCTTTATGCATGCTATTATTCTCGTGCTATTATTTTCGAGTGCGCTTGGTCTTGAGACGTCGCATTTCGAAGGGGAGATAACAAAGAATAGGGGAGATAAGACGGTACGCCGGACTTATTTACGACGTTCTAATAGTCTGTAATAATTTTATTCATTCGGAATAATATTCTTTTAATTATTCATATATATATATGCATGAACTAATTTGTTTAAATAATTATTTTCATTATTGTTTTAGCACTTTTTGCTATTGGTTAGCAAAAATATTTGATTAACTTTATTTTGATATAATATATATATATATATATATATATATATATATATATATATATGTGTATATATATTATTAAAATTATTAAAATGACTTATATTGTTTAAATAATAAAGGGTATAGCGGAATAAGAAGAGTGATTTTGGGCCCCGCGCGTAATCAATCGTTATATAGGGCAACATATCCACCTAAATAAAAGAAAATTTTGTGCCAAGTTTCATTTCAAAAGACCCCCACAATTTCAAGATATTGCAAGAAATATGATTTTTCATTAATCTTTTTTTTCTCCGTTAAATCTAAATTAATCTTTACAAAAAAAATCATGGTTATAAAGGGCATCCATATACATAAACTTTAATTTTTTTGTCGTTCTGTGCTAAAAATTCTGTTTTTAAAAGAATCTAGAATTTTTAAAATCGCATTATCTTTTGATCTAAAATAGTGTCCATTTTTAAAAAAATTCAATGGATGAGTCATATGACATATTATATTCAATATTTTTTTCAGATTTTTGAATTTGGTGGAACGTGTCGAAAAAAAATAAAAACCGATTTTTTAAATTATTTTTCGATCTTAAGTACTTCCGATTGACATATATTACGTTGTTTTTAAATACCATTACCTGCGATTACACATCTGCAAATAGTAGTATAAAATTATAGAGTTCACGTAATTTAAACTATGAGATATCAATTTTTTTCAGTCAGAAAATTCAATTTTCTTTATTTAATAAATGTGTTAAAAAATACTGAAAATAAATAAAGCTAATTTGAAACTAAATACGAAAGCCAAATTAAAAATAGTAAGCTTAAGATTATGAAAAAATTTGAAGAGTAAATGTTACACCAAATATACTATACTATAATTAAATTGCATATTGTTAATGTAAAATTTTTATTTCAATCTAGCTCACATGTTTGTTAGAGTGCCCGCAGAAATATTTATTAGTGAGATATAGAGGTCACATCGCCCCAGAGTTCCAATTGCTATTTGTTCATATGCTATTTGTTCTATTTGAATTTTAGCGCGCTTGACGCGAATGACGCGCCACAGTAGTCTCGTGTCGATCAGTCAAACGACAATTTTATCATAATCACTAACACGAATTGATAAAGTTTGAGCTACTCGAACTTAAACGTCACGTTATTATCGTTATGATACACGTTAGCGACATCCAACATATTGAATAATTTCAAGATTCAATAAATTGATAAATTGGTTTATAAGAAAGTATATTTCTTGAAAGTCTTGTAAGTTTATTTGAATTTATTTGAATACAGAAAGTTTTGGTTAAAGTGAAAAATAGCGCCAAACAGATTGCGTAAAGTTCAGCGTAGATTGCCCTAATCACAATCAAGAAGATAAACAATTATTATACGCTAAAATCAATGTTTATGCAACTTAAAATCAGCATACCTCACTTAACTGTTAAGTAGAGAGTTAATTTGTTTCTTATTTACATGAAACCAATATTTAGTTTTCCAAGATTATATGCATCATGGACATGTAGCCAAAACAGATTCTAGCGCTATTTTCACATTTATCTATGTTTTAAGCAATATTATTTAAGTTTCTTAAACCGTCTTTTTTTAAATTATTAGACGCGCACTAAGCGCGCGCTATTTAGCTTTTTGATTTTTACTTTATTAAACAATTATACAGTTATTTGTTATATTAGTTGTATTAATTAAACAATTATATGATTATAATTATATTAATTAAACAATTAATAAATAACAAATCGCGGACGCAGACAAGAAGCAACGAAATAGGGCTTCAATATTTTTTTCAGATTTTTGAATTTGGTAGAACGTGTCGAAAAAAAATAAAAACTGATTTTTTAAATTATTTTTCGATCTTAAGTACTTCCGATTGACATATATTACGTTGTTTTTAAATACTATTACCTCCGATTACACATCTGCAAATAGTAGTATAAAATTATAGAGTTCACGTAATTTAAACTATGAGATATCAATTTTTTTCAGTCAGAAAAATTAATTTAACTGATTTTAGCAGTTTTTTCATTTTCTTCAAATATATATTTTCTTCAATTTTTAACTTTATCAAGCACATAATGCATATGATAAACTCATCTACTTATGCACTAACATAACAGCGAGAGAGTTAAGGTTTTTCATATACACAGTTGTTTAATCTTTGTAGTTGAAAAACCTTAAATTCGCTTCATATTGATAAGTTTCTATTAATTAACTTCCTAAAAGTATACTTATGCAAATAAAGAAATAAAAGCAAAAATCCATGGCACATAGTGTATTTATTTCTTCGTTATTATATAAATAGAAAGGTATCAGTCTTCATCACTGTTGTCGTTTATTACAGGGTTAACTTTTTCAACATTAAAAAGTTTTATTAACGCTTCCACTGGTCTTACAATACGAGATAAATATCTCGCATGCGTCAAGTAATATGTAATTGCTGCAACATGTGAACAACAGCCAATCGTTCTTAGTCCATTAGCACATTCGCACGTGTAACGTAAGATACCTGCTTTTCCAATTGTATTTGGAGCGTATTCTATATAACACTTATAGGTTTTCCGGTTTATGTGTCGTGATCTGACTTCAAACTTAACTATGCTTTTGTTTGCTTTTAAAAAATTACCATTTATGTTTCCGTTATCGTCCATAATCTCTGCCAAGTAAGAAACTGCTTGTGATAATTGATAAGAGCCCGTAAATAAAACCTTTAGGTCATTCTCTGTCATTTCTGGAAAATCCATTAACTCAGTTGAGGACAATTTCTGAAAAGGCAATTTTCGTCGACTCCATCTTTTTGTTTCTGCTTCTATTGCTAACGAATTGTTCACGTTTCTTTTCAGAAGCATTTGCTCCATAACTTCTTCATAAATGCCTACATCTGAATTTAAACGCTTACCAAAAGTATTAATGAGAAAGCAGGCTATTTTGCAATAAGAAGCAGCATTATGTAGTAATTTGTTATCTAACTGATGATGAAGAAGCTTGAATTTTTGCCCTATTATCCCGTGCACAGCCTCAATCACCCAACGCAATTTTGTAATTAAACGAGATTCGTTCGATTCTTGTGTTGTCAATTGAGGACGATTTCCTTTTAGCGCAGGCATAAGAACTTGATAGCCTTCGTTTTCCAAAAACTTTTTCACGTCCCTGAAACCTCGGTCGAGTATAAAAATGTCGCCTTTTTTCAAAATGCTGCAAACCATTCAAATCGGATAAACTAATTTGTAATATCTGAGCGTCATTCTGCGTGGCATAAAATGGTCCTAGTACATCAATCACAAATCCATTCGTTGTGCAAATCGTGAACGGTTTGCATAAAGGAACCTTTTTCTGATCCGAATATGACTTCCTTTGATATTCGTTGTTTGAGCTCTTTTGATGTCGAATATACGATCCATCGCATATTATAGCTAACTGATTCTCTACACCATACAAGTTACGATAAACAGATGATTGATTGTTAAGATTTTCTCGAGAACAGGCTTGAATTCCAAAATGTGATGGCAATATATCTTTTTCAAAAGATTTGATACAGATTCACAGAATTCTGACACTTGAGACTTGTGTTCAAGCTGGAGAATAGAAGCAATCAATTTGTTTGAATTACCAGTTCTGAATTTAAATAAAAAAACTACGAGAGCCTGAGTGACACTTCGGTTTGCAGTATTCCTAATTGAAGTCATCATATCACGTAGTTGTATGATATTTTCCCAAGTGAAGCCTGTCAATGCTTTAATTCGTTCTTCAGATAGTGAAAAATCTCCAATTTTATCATGAATAGTAGAATCACACCTGACAGATAATTGTTCTAGATATTTGCTCAATTCTGTTACTTCTACTCTGCTATAATTTGAAACAATGCGCAAGTTATCGAGCTCTTCATCATAAAACCGTTTCTTAATCAAATGTTTCGAACAGCATCGATTGCGATTTGAAATAAATATACGCTTTTTTATGAAAGCTTGCATACGAGCTTCAAATGGCACTTGTAAACGTCCTGATGCTGATGAACATAAGCAACAATATTTCTCAGTTGTAATGACTCTTTTAAACGGCATTTGGACAGTCTCGATTACCGATGCTTGCTTTTCTGGTTTATAAACACATGTTGGATCTGACGCCGTTGATGAATGAGAAGGCAGTGATGATTCCAAAGACGCTTGTGATAATTGTTCCGACAAGTTCATTACATCATCACTGTTTTCTGATTTATTTTTAACTGACGTAAAATGTAAGCGTGGACGGCAAATATCGCACACCGTATCACCTACTTTTATTTTCTTATTTAACAAGTTAGATAAAGAGTTTGCCTCTAAATCTGTAGTGATATATTTTACTCTTCCACCTTTTTTTCGGAGATATTGATCACATCTTATACACTTTTTGTTAAAGTCTCCTTTCGGCTTAACTTTGCTGTAAGTAAAAAAATGTAAAAATAAGTGAAAAAAATGTAAATAAACAAATTATAAATAATTAAATAAATATTACTAAGAATATTACTAAGATAAATATTATTAAGCGATAGCTTTGTTTTTAGTAATATAATAGAATTAATTTCATCATAACAACAAATTCGTTAGTTTTTAAGAAAAAGTTTTATGTTTAAAATTACTTTAAAACTATGTTTACATATTTTATAACACTTTTTTTACAATAAAAAAATATATTTGAATTTATAAAACTAAAGCTCAAAGAGATAATAAATTGAACCATTTAAAAATGATACTATTAACCATTTCATGTTCATTACTTTCTCTTCATAAAGAAGAAATATATTATTGTTTCTCTCATCCACTTGATTTCGAAAAAAATATTAAAACGCTGAATAACATGAGTATAAAATAAAATTAACACTTTAAAATAATAGTGACAAAGGTAAAATAGTAGCAAAATATTAGTAACAAAAACTATTGCAAGAAAATCTAAAATAGCTAAAATCTAACACTTTATTGTACAGACAAATCACTTTTTTAATTAAATAAAGATATATTATTTAGTCATGAACCAACTTTTTCTTATTGCTTAGCTTTAATATAATGTTAGTTAACAGTATTTGTCGAAAAAAGTATTAAAAATATTTAACAAAAAAAAATAGTAAAAGAATAAAATATATTACCTCGTAGATTTTTCTTCCATTATCAACAAATGTTGAAATGAGAGGACTACAATCTGAATAATAATCAATGTCGGTGATGAATAATAATCCTCAATCCTATTTTAAAGGTGTAATGAAGCCCTATTTCGTTGCTTCTTGTCTGCGTCCGCGATTTGTTATTTATTAATTGTTTAATTAATATAATTATAATCATATAATTGTTTAATTAATACAACTAATATAACAAATAACTGTATAATTGTTTAATAAAGTAAAAATCAAAAAGCTAAATAGCGCGCGCTTAGTGCGCGTCTAATAATTTAAAAAAAGACGGTTTAAGAAACTTAAATAATATTGCTTAAAACATAGATAAATGTGAAAATAGCGCTAGAATCTGTTTTGGTTACATGTCCATGATGCATATAATCTTGGAAAACTAAATATTGGTTTCATGTAAATAAGAAACAAATTAACTCTCTACTTAACAGTTAAGTGAGGTATGCTGATTTTAAGTTGCATAAACATTGATTTTAGCGTATAATAATTGTTTATCTTCTTGATTGTGATTAGGGCAATCTACGCTGAACTTTACGCAATCTGTTTGGCGCTATTTTTCACTTTAACCAAAACTTTCTGTATTCAAATAAATTCAAATAAACTTACAAGACTTTCAAGAAATATACTTTCTTATAAACCAATTTATCAATTTATTGAATCTTGAAATTATTCAATATGTTGGATGTCGCTAACGTGTATCATAACGATAATAACGTGACGTTTAAGTTCGAGTAGCTCAAACTTTATCAATTCGTGTTAGTGATTATGATAAAATTGTCGTTTGACTGATCGACACGAGACTACTGTGGCGCGTCATTCGCGTCAAGCGCGCTAAAATTCAAATAGAACAAATAGCATATGAACAAATAGCAATTGGAACTCTGGGGCGATGTGACCTCTATATCTCACTAATAAATATTTCTGCGGGCACTCTAACAAACATGTGAGCTAGATTGAAATAAAAATTTTACATTAACAATATGCAATTTAATTATAGTATAGTATATTTGGTGTAACATTTACTCTTCAAATTTTTTCATAATCTTAAGCTTACTATTTTTAATTTGGCTTTCGTATTTAGTTTCAAATTAGCTTTATTTATTTTCAGTATTTTTTAACACATTTATTAAATAAAGAAAATTGAATTTTCTGACTGAAAAAAATTGATATCTCATAGTTTAAATTACGTGAACTCTATAATTTTATACTACTATTTGCAGATGTGTAATCGCAGGTAATGGTATTTAAAAACAACGTAATATATGTCAATCGGAAGTACTTAAGATCGAAAAATAATTTAAAAAATCGGTTTTTATTTTTTTTTGACACGTTCCACCAAATTCAAAAATCTGAAAAAAATATTGAATATAATATGTCATATGACTCATCCATTGAATTTTTTTAAAAATGGACACTATTTTAGATCAAAAGATAATGCGATTTTAAAAATTCTAGATTCTTTTAAAAACAGAATTTTTAGCACAGAACGACAAAAAAATTAAAGTTTATGTATATGGATGCCCTTTATAACCATGATTTTTTTTGTAAAGATTAATTTAGATTTAACGGAGAAAAAAAAGATTAATGAAAAATCATATTTCTTGCAATATCTTGAAATTGTGGGGGTCTTTTGAAATGAAACTTGGCACAAAATTTTCTTTTATTTAGGTGGATATTTTGCCCTATATAACGATTGATTACGCGCGGGGCCCAAAATCACTCTTCTTATTCCGCTATATCCTTTCGAATTATATCTTTCGAATGATGTATATATATATATATGTTACATGAAATTTTATAAAGTCTAAATATTAATAATTATGAATGTTATAAATTTTATTTCGTGTGAAGAGAAGTTTATTAATCGAAATTAATTCAAAGTCTTATTTTAATTTCTTTATTCGAAGTTCCCTATTGTCTTGGTTCGCATACCAAGGGGGAGATAAGGCGGTCGGCGCAGAAAAATATGAGGGGAGATAAGAGTGCCTTTCTTTTGCACAATGCTTATAGACTGTATTATAATTTTGCATGCTGAATCATTCGCGCAATGGATTTCCTTCTGAAGTATTAATTATTATTAGGTTTTTATATATATTATATATATGTATATATATATATATATACTTGTATATATATTTATTCATTATTTTCTTTCAGCTGATTTTGTCATTTAATTAATTGGATTAAATATTTATTTTGTGTATATATAGTTATTTATTCTCTGTGCTTTTGATTTTAACATTAATATTTTCGTAATTTAATTTATTACTTATGATTTCATTATTTTCTTATTTAATTTATATTCATTAAGTAACGTTTTATTGTATATAATTTTGTACGAGTTTTCTCGATTTATTAAATCATATTTGTTTTCATTATTAATTCATATTTGTTAATTATTTTATATTTCAGCATTATAGTCACATTATTATTTCTCTCATTTATAATTCTATTGTTTTGAGTGGTGTTTCAAACTGAGTGATGCAATTAATGTCACGTTCACTGAATGTGCAAAGGTTGATCTTTTAAGAGGCCTTGAATATTTTCTATATAATAAAGCGTGAGTATAAAATTTTACATTTTTATATATTTATTAAATGGTTTCTTTAATTTATAGTGTTATATTATTTGTAGTTATTCATTGCTGAATTTATTTTATTAAATTTATTTATTTTATTATTTATTATTATTTATATTTGAAATAGACTTATGGATTATTCATTATTTGTTTTTATATCTGGTTATTATATGAGTGTCTGTAGATCAAAAATAACTTTTAATAAATTTAATTATAATTTAATAAATGATTTTAATAAAGTATGTCGTTTATTAAATTGTTTTATTGTCGATATATGTATTTATTATTTTGAAAATAATATTTAGAATGCACGGGTTTATATTTTTGCTGTTAATAATAAATCTTATGGATAATTATTAACTTATTAATTTTTATTGTGTTCTTATATGATCAATATTATTTCTCACTTATAATTTCTTTGTTACAGTTCTCGCGTTGAGTCAGAGGGTGAAGTCATAGGATGAAATCATACATACCAGAGGAAAGATAACGAGACACGCAACGTTGGCATGGAACGTCTTTTAAGAGGCTTTTATAATTCTGCATGGGACAAAGAGTTAAGTATAAAATTTTATTTAATTAACTTTTACCTTCTTTTTTAATTGTATATATATATATATATATATATATATATATTTATTTATTTATTTATTTTTGTACAATTATAGTCTCGTTTTTAATATTGAAGTTTCCTAAATTTTCTTAGGTTTTAATTTTTAATATACACATGAATTTATTATTTAATTCTTTATTTATTTTACTAATGTTCATTTGGTTATTAATTAATTTGTTTGTTCGTTTTATTATTAATTATAGTGTTTTTGTGTGATTATGAACAAATATTATTTTTTATTAAATATTTTTCAGATATCATTATTTGAAATCAAGCAGCGCTGGAATAATGGATGACTATACCACATATAGATATTTATTCTAAGAGACATTTTATTTGATATTTAGGTGAGATTGATTTAAATTATTAGTTAGTTATTTAATTAACTTATTATTCTTGCAATACTGAATTTGTTATATTTAATTGAATTAATGCCAAAATACTTTTTGTTGCATAATTAGTTGATTATATTAGAGTAAAATTCAATTATAAAATTTGTTACTGCCATATGCTATATTCTTACATACGTGTATGTTATTTGTTCAGTGGTTTTATTTTCTATAATTTTTTATTATTGATTTATTAGTTTTAACTTTTGCATAATAAATTACTTAGTATATTTGATAATCATTAATTTAGAAATGATCGTATTTATTTTAATTAATTATTTAAAATGTTGAATTTTTGAATGAGTAATTATTTCCTTTATTTCAATAATGTCCATATAGAATAATAATTATTGTTTTTAATATGTATATTAATCATTTTAATTTACTTTGACAATGTTCTAATTGGGTTGTTAAAATTTATTACATTGATTTGAGAAGGCGTCAACATACTGATGTTGAATTAAATATTTTATTTTTAAATATTCGTTTTACGAAACTTTATTGTGTGTATTTCACATATATTATATATGTAGTTAGTGGTTTATACCTTATATTCGTATTTGAATTTTCATGGATATTTATTAATGACTTTATTGATAATTTCAATTATTCATGGAGACTATCACCTGCTTAATAATACTGTTAATAAAGATGTTTAGTATTCATATAATTATTCATTTTATTAATTAGTTATATCATATGTATTTTATTTGAATTTTAAAGGGTATAAATCAGTCTCTTTTTATATGTATTGATTTATACTTAGTATTTTAATTTTATATATCGTATATATATAGTATTATATATAGTATTTTTATTTTATATATATATGAAATGTAAAGAGTATTTATTAAATTTATTTATATATGAATTTTATTGGGTTCAAGTATATAAATTAAATTCTTATATTGATTAAGTTTCCGAGTTTATATTACATTTTTATTATTTTCTTTTATCATTATTTTGTAAAATAGTCTTATTAATATTAATTGTTGAGAACTTTTAAATTTTTGATGACAATTACTTCTTTTGCTTGAAGCAAAAGTTTAAATAGAATTTATTGCTTTCAGCTTATATTAATTAATTTTTCACAGATTCTCCAGATGGAATTATATATGTTTATAACAAGGAGAAAGGCATTCTTTCGAAGGACATGAATCGCATATATGCGTTGGGAAGATAGCTGATTCTACTTACTACATTTTGACAGAAGCTTAAGTCTATTGTAAGCATTTATTTTCCTTTTACTTGTTAGTATTTTTATTTTTATTTAACAAAATGAATCTTTGTTGAATTTTGTTATATTAATCAACTAATAAAGATATATATACATGTGTATATAATTTCTAGAATTCTTTATTTTATAAATTTCCCTTTTTATTTAATGATTAATTACGATTTATTCAATAAATTTCTGATACTTGTGGTTAGGTTCATTTTGTTAATTTTATTTGTATATGTGTATATTATCTATCACTACTATATAGCTGGTTTTTCGGTTAGGTCTACTGGTATAGCGAATTTTTATTATAGAGATTATTAGTAATACGATATATATAAGAGTGTGTACGTTTACTAGACTCTTTTTATAGCAAAGATTAATTTTCTTTATAACATAATTAAGGAAAGAAATAGAAAATAAAAGAAAAAATTTATTCGTAAATGTTTTTTGTTGCGGGACGTAACACCTCCCCCCTTAAAAAAGCAAAATCCGATTGTTTTCGGAGGATTTTGTCTATAGAGGTTAGACGTGTTGTTCTAGATTATTGATGTGTTCCCTTAGGAGAGAATAAGTAACAGGCATATTTACGTTTTCGTTAGCCTTTTCCGGGCATGGTCTGATCATCCTTGGTGCAGGAGTAGGTTGTAGTACGATCATCTCTGGTGGTGCTGTAGACTCAGTGGTTGCTGGTCGATTTGCAGGATCTCTGCTAGGAGATGATCCTTCGGACTTATTTTGTTGTCTTTGTGGATCTCGTGCCAGGTGAAGTAGCAGACTTGCAAATGAGCTCCATATTGCTCCAAGTAAATGAAAACTGCATCCATATACAGTATGGAGAGCATAGCCATGAATGATTGTATCAACAGCTAGTTTAATTAATCGAATGATCATAAATATTCCCACGATTCCGGCAGTAGCTGAGCCGAAATTAATGAATCCTTGCCAGATTCTTGAGGCGGTACTCTCTACAATTTTGTTTAGAGAGTTTTCATCGAGAAGATTATATACAGATATTCCTTCGGTGTTCATAGAGTGTCCAGTCAGTCCTCTTGCTATGGCGTTGAGTAAAGTTGGTTTCTCAGCGGGAAACATAATATGGTTTCGCAATTTTTCCAAATCGGCATCAGAGTATATGCCGCTTACAGCGAGTGGTCCTGGAGTTAGATATCTCCATGACAATGCAGCCATTGGTTTTAGCTGATCAGGCGCCAATTGTCTGACTTGAATTTCAGGTGTTATCTGCACCCATGTGTCTTCGATTCTGTATAATGTGGGTAGTTCAATACTACATTCACGTTCGATTCCAACTTTTGTAATGATTCTGGATTTTGGTGTGAGAAAGAAAGATTCATTACGTACGGTGATTGGAAGTTCTGTGTAGCATTTCTCTGTTCTTCTTACTTTTACTTCTACAGGTATACATTTTATTATTTGCACGGCCTCTCCAGTGGTGACGGTCATGTATCCTGGTCCTTTCATTAACCTGTATGCAAATTCGTCAGGTTGCAGGGTTGCAAAAGATAATGCGTTCATTATCACCTGTCTTTCTAGTTCACACTTTTGCGATATAACATTGTTGTATAGAGAAGTCATTTGTTGTTTGACATGTTTTTCAATATATACGAATTTAGAATTCATATATGTGAATATGTCGAGGTTATTAACAGGAATTGTTCCTCGGCTGGCGAATGTATTTCCAGGTTCGCTTCCAAGATGAATAATTTCGGATGCTCCGTTCGAAGAAGAGTGTACCCGCATAGAGGTAACTCTGTAGTTTTCATGAGGGCGAAAGTAATATCTTGAGTCACCAAGCTATAGATGACTGGGGAATCCGTTTCGGAAACATCTTCGGTGATTTTATTTGCAGGTCCTTCATATAGTACATCATACTGGTGAAAATTGTAGGTGGTGGTTGGTATGGACTTCCAGTAACTATGTCCATCGTCAGCATCCAGGCAGAAGCCATCGATGAGATCACAGGTGGTTCCAGATTTTAATTTGATTTTTCCAGTATTTAATTGAATTGGAGCATATGATGATTTTAAAGAAATCCTGACGGAGGCTTGTATGACTACGTCGTCCCATGTCCCGTATGGATCATTGTATTGCGTTCCCTTGCAATAACCATCAACTTGTATGCGTCCAGCAATGGTTATGCTTCTGTATGTCGTTTGATTGACTTTTATGCCAGTGATGAGACTATTATCTCCGAGAGAAAGTGTTCCGTCTTGAAACATTCTGAGGCATTGCATGTATCCAACGTCTTGCACATAGTCAGCTCGTCCGTTGTGAACAGCAGAAATGTGTGAATGCATGCCACAATGGTATATATTTCGAGAAATTTCAACTTTACATTATATCACTTCAGTGTGACTATAGTCCGATAATTGTAAGAGTTGAATGTGGATTTCAGTTGTATTAGGTTTTTTGATATTTAACTCGCATTCTCCCACATCAAGTAGAGAAACGGCTGTTACGTTTAGGTGTTGTCCACCGCAATCAAATCCAATTAAAGCGACAGTTTCGCTTAAGAATAATGCTAAGGTTAGGAGTATTATGTTGATATCTGAAATAATCAACAATTTTGATTTGATGTAAATATTCAGTATATTATATACTTTTGAATAATTACATTTTCATGATTTCTTTCCTTTTACAATGTATATCTGGTTATATAGTATAAATTTACGGATATAATTCTATAAATATATGTTATGAATAACAATAGTAATGGTTATATAAATGGTTATAATATGTGAATATAATATCTGATTGAATATACGTATGTTTTTGAAGGCTAATATAAGGCCTTTTATATTAGTGTACTATTATATTCTATTATTTTTTTTTTCTGTTTGTTTTTTTTTCATTATATATAATTGTAAGTAAGTACATATATATTCATGTATATAGGTTTTGTGAGTGTACAATGTATAGACTATATAAATTTGATATTTAGTAAATGATAATAATCATAGTGTGCTAGTGTATTTGGATATATATACAGGGTGTCCCATTTTAATGCCCCACCCCAAATAACTTTCTTATTTTTAATTTTAGAAAAAGATGTTTCAGACAAAAGTTGTATGGTTTCGAGGGGGACATAAGATGGTACCATTAATTTGATCTTGAAGAGTCACATGAAGGTTACGTGAAGATCATTTTCAATTTCTTAAATGGAACACCCTATATATTTTTGCATATTCTTGTAGCTTATCTCGAGAGCTTTCCAAAACACTATAATTAAATTAGTTTTCATTAAGTACTTTCCAAGTTATGAGGCTTGAAATCATTTTTTAATTTTACATAAACCATAAAATATCTTGTAAAATATTCATTTTTTGATTATCTTACCTTAATACTTTTATGTACAAAATAATGAGAGAAATCCATTGGTGCAAAGAAAACATACAGTTGTTTTTAAGAAAAAAATATGTAATTTGCAATTAACAATTCCATATTTTTTCTTAAAAACAACTGTATGTTTTCTTTACACCAATTGATTCCTCTCATTATTTTGTACATAAAAATATTAAGGTAAGATAATCGAAAAATGAATATTTTACAAGATATTTTATGGTTTATGTAAAATTAGGAAATTACTTCAAGCCTCATAATTCGAAAAGTACTTGATGAAAAAATGTTTATTTATAGTGTTTTGGAAAGCTCTCGAGATAAGTTACAAGAATATGCAAAAATATATAGGGTGTTCCATTTAAGAAATTGAAAATGATCTTCACGTAACCTTCATGTGACTCTTCAAGATCAAATTAATGGTACCATCTTATGTCCCCCTCGAAACCATACAACTTTTGTCTGAAACATCTTTTTCTAAAATTAAAAATAAGAAAGTTATTTGGGGTGGGGCATTAAAATGGGACACCCTGTATAAGCATATTATGAAAGCTTGAAAATAGAATTCTTATGTTGGGATATTATTATTTTTATTCATTCATTATTATTTTTTTTTTTCTTATTAAAATGTCTATATTTTCGTTTATAATTATAAGAATGTGAATAATTATCATATTAGTAAAGTATTATATGCGTATATATATGTATTGGTTAGTATAATTGTAGCGGTATAAAATAAATGTAAGTTTTTTTAAATCCGAGAACATCTCATTTAACATTTCTGGATTATTAGGGTCGATTCTAGGTTCTGCTACGGCGTAATCTATTTCTAAAGAGATTGACTCTACGGATATCCCTATTAATCGATGGAAAGTTTTTTCTTCATTTTCTTTATAAACCTTTTGAATAAATTGAAAGTATGCTTTAAGACATATTTGATATTCAAAAAGAGATTGCGTTTCAATACAGGTAGATTTTCTACAATTAGCGCATCTTCGATTAGGTACGTTTCCGTATTGGAAAGAATGAGTATAATGTGAAACTGCTCTATTGTATATAGCGGGGTCATAACAATTAGTGCATATAATATGTGGACTGTCAGAAGTTAATACATCATGTGTCATTGTTTTTACGCATTTTATATAAAAGGTATTAAAGAATGAGTTATCTAAGAAAGGATGTGCCGGTGGTTTCACCTTCAAGTGTGGGCACATTTTTATTTCTTTAAGCGTAAATTCCCTGTTTGTGAGTCTTACAGAAGGCAAAGACACTAAGATGACTAATGTCTCTTCCTTGACTTTTTTCATAAATTGCTCTCTCAAGATATGAATATACACATTCGTTACATTCAAAAATAGGTCTACTAAACTCGAGAGAGGAGTGACAATACTCACATCGAGGAAAACTTACGTCCCCATAGGTTACCCAATGGCAGACAATTAAATCTGCTTTCTTTCGTAATTGCCGTAATCTATAGCATGAGCAACACATATAGGAGTCTATTCGATTTTTCTTTCCTACCATTCTCCGATAGAATATTACTTTTTTGCATTCCGCTTTGTGGAAATTAGATAAATGAGATGTAACGTGATGAGATGAGATGAGAAGGTGGTGGATAGGGTGACTGCAGGAAGGCTCGTATATATCATTCATTGTTAATTTTAACTACTTCTATTGAAGTTGAATTCCAATGCTTGTTCAGTTTGTAGGTAATAAATGAGGCACTTCCTACATTCAAGGAGGGGAGTACACCGAGCTATATATCTGTCACATATATAGCATTTAATAGTATAAGGAGTACGTGAAGGGAAATAAGAAACATGATGGTACGTTGTACGTTGTAGAGGATTGTTCTCGTAAGATGTACAAAAGTGACAATAATAATGATCATTGGAGGGACAGAAATAACCATCCAATTCTTCGTGCAATAATTTGGAAAGATTATAAAGAGTCTGATCGGATAGTATTTTAAGCAAGACTTCCATTCGCTCTTTTCAAGGAAAGTTCCCGTTCTCGCTCTCCTGTCAAGTAGAGCAAAAAACACTGTCGACAATCAACTAGAGATGTTATAATAGATACGTTACACCCACAAGCATAACATTTAGATTCGGTAGTATTGGGGAAGTTCTCTGAGATAGAATGATATTTCAGTCGGGTTGACGTATTGCCATAGAGTTCTGCGCATGCAAGGCAGTTGTACACACAGTTCCCAATTAAATATCCATCAACAATTTCGTGCACTATATTAGATAAAGTATCAGAAGACATATCAAGAATTAACTAGAAGGTCCGACTTCACTTATTGAGAGATTGGAAGGATGCGTGATGCGAAATATTTCATCAATATTTCTCAAGCAAAGAGAACAATCAGAAATCGATCGAATAATAGTGATAGGGCGTTGACAATAGGAACAGATAGTTCTGTAGGGGTGAGGAGCAATAGAAATTATGTGAGTATCGATAGGTAAGAAAGCGCGTTGAGAAATTGGTGTTTGTAACAAACAAAAGCAGGCATAACAATAGTGATTGTGGTTGTTTAAATTTAAATAACCATGTAATTTAATACATAGAGCATTAAGCGGAGTTGTTTGAGACATTGTTGAACATGGTCTCAGAGAGAAGGCTAATAGGATGAAAATTGAAGAATTGTCGTGAAAAAATATACAGGGTGTCAATTAAGTCCCGGGACGGCTGAATATTTTCTCATGTAAGGTATTTTTGAAAAAGGTCAAGGTCATTTCTGAAGTAATTTTCAACGAGGAATTCAACGGTGACCTTCAATTTGACCTTGAGCTTGACCTTCAAGGTCATTTCAAGGTTAGGTTAGGTTTTTTAAATAGAAACCCCCTTTTTTGACACCGGCAATCGAAAGAGCAGGAAATTTTACGTTTAGATATGTACTAAGTCATAGGTAGTGTTTGATCTTGAGGGTCACTCTAAGGTCATTTAAACTCGAGCAAGGTCTGGATATCTTTTGGAATAGATGGTTTTCAGTTTTTTTTTAACAACCAAAACTAATAACTTTAACAAGGCGTATTTAGTAGTGACCTAGAGCATGGCATTGAAGATGACCTTCAAGGTTGTTTCAAGGTCAACTTTTTTTATTTACTTTTAGCATTACCGCAAATAATAAAAGTCCGGTGACAACTTCGTTTGGACGAGTTAACTCGGGATTTTGCCCAGGTTGTTTAATGCTAACTCATTTTTTTATTGATTGGGAGCGTTTACGTCGTAAAGTAAAAGTTATTCGATTTAATTCTTATTTTTCTTTACAAATATTTCTTTTCATAGAAGTCGTTTGTCATTCTAAATGATAGGTTTCATTTTATTATTTGCGGATGAATCTCTGTCGCCATTTTTCTATCTTATACGAATTTACGAATTAAAACTAAATTTACGCAAATACATACATACGATTTACGTATTATCTTAATCTCAAGAAAACATTATGGCGTATGCTAAACTTTCGGAACAAGAGAGGGTATCTCTATTAATGATGCGTGGTTGGGGAGATCGAGTGCGATCTTATA
The DNA here is from genome assembly GCF_003227725.1 of Camponotus floridanus. Lineage (NCBI taxonomy): Eukaryota > Metazoa > Arthropoda > Insecta > Hymenoptera > Formicidae > Camponotus > Camponotus floridanus. The sequence goes on along the minus strand of NW_020229581.1, from coordinate 1,930,410 downwards.
ATGAAGTTCGGGTGCTATTTAATCGCACTTTTCGTAATGGAGACGGGTTAAGTCCTGTCTCAAAATCTACAGTCGAAAGGACTGTACGGCGCTTTATGGATAATGGGACTGTCAAGGACCTTGAGAGAAGTGGTTGGCCAAAATCTGTAGCATCTGAGGAGAAACAGATTGAAATTGCTCAAGCATTTATTGAAAACCCGCATCTTAGTCTACGTAGAGCCGGTAATGAGCATGACGCTTCTCATGAAACAGTACGTAAAGTTTTGAAAAGCATACATTTTCATCCTTACAAGATTCATTTGGTACAGGAGCTTAATGAAGATGATCCTGATCGTCGGATCGAATTTAGCGAAACGATGATGAACAGAATCGATGAAGATCCTCTTTTTTTGTACAATATAGTTTTTTCAGATGAAGCTACTTTCACTTTAAAAGGTGAAGTGAATAGACACAATTGCAGATACTGGTCCGAAACAAATCCTGCTTGGATGTTGGACAGTCACACACAATATCTACAAAAGCTAAATGTTTGGGCTGGCATCTTGAATGATACATTTATAGGCCCTTTTTTTATTGATGGTAATCTCAATGCCGGTATGTATGAACAGCTGCTCAGAAATCAAATTATACCAAGAATAAGAGAAATAGCAGGTAATAATTATGATGATACATGGTTTCAGCAGGACGGAGCAGCCGCTCATTACGGTAGGGACGTTCGAGCGTATTTAGATACTCAGTTTCCTCATAAGTGGATTGGAAGAAGAGGTGAAATCGAGTGGCCTGCTAGATCCCCTGATCTGACGCCTCTTGATTATTTTCTTTGGGGTTACTTAAAGAGTAAAGTATACGCCACTCAACTACAAAACTTAGATGAACTGCGGAATCGGATTATGCAAGAGGCAGCTTTAATTGATAGAGTGATGATTCGTAATGCTGTATCTCATTTTTACAACCGCATAGCTTTTTGTCAAGAAGCTCAAGGTTTGCAGTTTGAACATCTGCGCTAAACTTCGAATCTTGAAAGAAAACACGCTAATCAAGCACCCCGGACGTGAGAGGCGAGGGGACTCACGCTAATCAAGCACCCCGGACGTGAGAGGCGAGGGGACTCACGCTAATCAAGCACCCCGGACGTGAGAGGCGAGGGGACTCACGCTAATCAAGCACCCCGGACGTGAGAGGCGAGGGGACTCACGCTAATCAAGCACCCCGGACGTGAGAGGCGAGGGAACTCACGCTAATCAAGCACCCCGGACGTGAGAGGCAAGGGGACTCACGCTAATTAAGCACCCCAAAGGGAATAGATTTTACTACGTCCACGTCGTTATTCCTGGGTAATGCTAAAAGTAAATAAAAAAAGTTGACCTTGAAACAACCTTGAAGGTCATCTTCAATGCCATGCTCTAGGTCACTACTAAATACGCCTTGTTAAAGTTATTAGTTTTGGTTGTTAAAAAAAAACTGAAAACCATTTATTCCAAAAGATATCCAGACCTTGCTCGAGTTTAAATGACCTTAGAGTGACCCTCAAGATCAAACACTACCTATGACTTAGTACATATCTAAACGTAAAATTTCCTACTCTTTCGATTGCCGGTGTCAAAAAAGGGGGTTTCTATTTAAAAAAACCTAACCTAACCTTGAAATGACCTTGAAGGTCAAGCTCAAGGTCAAATTGAAGGTCACCGTTGAATTCCTCGTTGAAAATTACTTCAGAAATGACCTTGACCTTTTTCAAAAATACCTTACATGAGAAAATATTCAGCCGTCCCGGGACTTAATTGACACCCTGTATACATATAATCATGTATATAATAACGTGTTTATTCGAATAGGTCTTTCTCGAAAACCTTAAGAACTAGAGGATATCTTAGAGTATCTACGTGAATAGATGAAGCTTTTAATGATCGGATGAGTCTGCTTATTTTCGTAACACACAGTAGGCAATTGTCAATGGGCTTGATCGTGATGACTACGACGCCACAAGATGAGCAGAGGCTTTCCCTTGCAACATGACTATTGATAAATAGGTGTTGGTCCAGGAGCCTATATTGTTGTTTGATGATTTCGAAATCCTGAGTAACAATTGTTACATAGATTCGTCTCGTCTAGGAGACAGATAGCTCCTTTTGCATATGCACAATGTGCAAATAAGAAGTGCTGTTTGATGAGATGCAGGTCGTTCAAATTAGGCTGCAGTAGAATTGGCTTCCTGTGCTTAAGCATCTGTAACAAAAATAGATACTATTATTCATCCTGGTTGAGGATGTGACATTTTAAGTTTATTCGTGTGTACGACTTTAGTATTCTTCCCGATTTTGAGTTTGACATTGCTGGGAGATAAGATTTCGATAATCTCGTAGGGTCCGACATACTGGTCAGATAATTTTCCCTTTCGTGGTTCTTTTAATAGAAATACTTGCATTCCTACTCTGAGTGTTTGTTGTTTTATTGCTCGATCATAGTATCGTTTGCTCCTTTCTTTGGCTTGTATTAAGTTTTGTCTGGCAGATATTTGTAAATCCGTCAGTTTATTAAAAAGGGCGGTTATATAATCTTGATATGTTGGTTCTACATTTTCCTCTATAATAGGATGAGCAGAGGGTAATCGAGCTATTCGTCCGAATACCAATTCGTAGGGGGAATAATGCGTTCCTTCGTGGACACTTGTGTTGTATGAAAACATGGCTAATTTGTTGAATTGATACCAATTAGTTTCTTTATCTATTTGGGTTTTTAAATATTCTGTTAATACGTGATGAGATCGTTCCAATGATCCATTCGATTGAGGATAATAGGCTGTGGTTTTAAAATGTTGAATGCGGAATTTTTTCGTTAATTGTCTGATTAATGCGGAAATTCGTTCCTTGATCTGTTAATATAGCACGAGGTGTTCCATATATACAGATAAATTCTTTCGTAAATGCATCAGCAATAATTAATGTGGTAGCTTCTTGTAAAGGTACAGCTACGGAATATTTATTCGGATTAAAAGAATTCATTTCTATGTAATTCAGTAGTTCGCATCATCGCATGCTACCTTGAAAAAAAGCGTTTAATTCACATTAGTACGTCGTATAGGCGTGCGTTATTCGGATTAAAAGCATTCATTCCTATGTAATTCAGTAGTTCGCATCATCGCATGCTATCTTGAAAAAAAGCGTTTAATTCACATTAGTACGTCGTATAGGCGTGCGTTATTCGAATTAAAAGCATTCATTTCAAGTTAGTTCAGTAGTTCGCATCATCGCATGATAGCCCGGAAAAAGCATTCAATTCTCGTTTGTACGTCGTATAGCCGTGCGTTATTCGGATTAAAATATTTCATTTCTATGTAATTCAGTAGTTCGCATCATCGCATGCTATCTTGAAAAAAAGCGTTTAATTCACATTAGTACGTCGTATAGGCGTGCGTTATTCGGATTAAAAGCATTCATTTCTATGTAATTCAGTAGTTCGCATCATCGCATGCTATCTTGAAAAAAAGCGTTTAATTCACATTAGTACGTCGTATAGGCGTGCGTTATTCGAATTAAAAGCATTCATTTCTATGTAATTCAGTAGTTCGCATCATCGCATGATAGCCAGGAAAAAAGCATTCAATTCTCATTTGTACGTCGTATAGGCGTGCGTTATTCGGATTAAAAGCATTCATTTCAAGTTAGTTCAGTAGTTCGCATCATCGCATGACAGCCCGGAAAAAAGCATTCAATTCTCGTTTGTATGTCGTATAGTCGTGCGTTATTCGGATTAAAATCATTCATTTCTATGTAATTCAGTAGTTCGCATCATCGCATGCTATCTTGAAAAAAAGCGTTTAATTCACATTAGTACGTCGTATAGGCGTGCGTTATTCGGATTAAAAGCATTCATTTCAAGTTAGTTCAGTAGTTCGCATCATCGCATGATAGCCAGGAAAAAAGCATTCAATTCTCATTTGTACGTCGTATAGGCGTGCGTTATTCGGATTAAAAGCATTCATTTCAAGTTAGTTCAGTAGTTCGCATCATCGCATGACAGCCCGGAAAAAAGCATTCAATTCTCGTTTGTATGTCGTATAGTCGTGCGTTATTCGGATTAAAATCATTCATTTCTATGTAATTCAGTAGTTCGCATCATCGCATGCTATCTTGAAAAAAAGCGTTTAATTCACATTAGTACGTCGTATAGGCGTGCGTTATTCGGATTAAAAGCTTTCATTTCTATGTAATTCAGTAGTTCGCATCATCGCATGCTGTCTTGAAAAAAAGCGTTTATTTCACGTTACTACGTCGTATAGGTGTGCGTTATTTGGATTAAAAGCATTCATTTCAAGTTAGTTCAGTAATTCGCATCATCGCATGATATCCCGGAAAAAAGCATTCAATTCTCGTTTGTACGTCGTATAGGCGTGCGTTATTCGGATTAAAAGCATTCTATGTAATTCAGTAGTTCGCATCATCGCATGCTATCTTGAAAAAAAGCGTTTATTTCACTTTATTGCGTCGTATAGGCGTGCGTTATTCGGATTAAAAGCATTCATTTCTATGTAATTCAGTAGTTCGCATCATCGCATGCTATCTTGAAAAAAAGCGTTTAATTCACATTAGTACGTCGTATAGGCGTGCGTTATTCGGATTAAAAGCATTCATTTCTATGTAATTCAGTAGTTCGCATCATCGCATGCTATCTTGAAAAAAAGCGTTTAATTCACATTAGTACGTCGTATAGGCGTGCGTTATTCGAATTAAAAGCATTCATTTCTATGTAATTCAGTAGTTCGCATCATCGCATGATAGCCAGGAAAAAAGCATTCAATTCTCATTTGTACGTCGTATAGGCGTGCGTTATTCGGATTAAAAGCATTCATTTCAAGTTAGTTCAGTAGTTCGCATCATCGCATGACAGCCCGGAAAAAAGCATTCAATTCTCGTTTGTATGTCGTATAGTCGTGCGTTATTCGGATTAAAATCATTCATTTCTATGTAATTCAGTAGTTCGCATCATCGCATGCTATCTTGAAAAAAAGCGTTTAATTCACATTAGTACGTCGTATAGGCGTGCGTTATTCGGATTAAAAGCATTCATTTCAAGTTAGTTCAGTAGTTCGCATCATCGCATGATAGCCCGGAAAAAAGCATTCAATTCTCGTTTGTACGTCGTATAGGCGTGCGTTATTCGGATTAAAAGCATTCATTTCTATGTAATTCAGTAGTTCGCATCTTCGCATGCTATCTTGAAAAAAAGCGTTTATTTCGCGTTATTATGTCATATAGGCGTGCGCTATTCGGATTAAAAGCATTCGTTTTAAGTTAGTTCAGTAATTCGCATCATCGCATGATATCCCGGAAAAAAACATTCAATTCTCGTTTGTACGTCGTATAGGCGTGCGTTATTCGGATTAAAAGCATTCAATTCTATGTAATTCAGTAGTTCGCATCATTGCATGCTATCTTGAAGAAAAGCGTTTAATTCACATTAGTACGTCGTATAGGCGTGCTTTATTCGGATTAAAAGCATTCATTTCTATCTAATTCGGTAGTTCGCATCATCGCATGCTATCTTGAAAAAAAGCGCTTAATTCACATTAGTGCGTCGTATAGGCGTGCGTTATTCGGATTAGAAGCATTCATTTCTATGTAATTCAGTAGTTCGCATCATCGCATGCTATCTTGAAAAAAAGCGTTTATTTCACGTTACTACGTCGTATAGGTGTGCGTTATTCGGATTAAAAGCATTCATTTCAAGTTAGTTCAGTAATTCGCATCATCGCATGATATCCCGGAAAAAAGCATTCAATTCTCGTTTGTACGTCGTATAGGCGTGCGTTATTCGGATTAAAAGCATTCAATTCTATGTAATTCAGTAGTTCGCATCATTGCATGCTATCTTGAAGAAAAGCGTTTAATTCACATTAGTACGTCGTATAGGCGTGCTTTATTCGGATTAAAAGCATTCATTTCTATCTAATTCGGTAGTTCGCATCATCGCATGCTATCTTGAAAAAAAGCGCTTAATTCACATTAGTGCGTCGTATAGGCGTGCGTTATTCGGATTAAAAGCATTAATTTCTTTGTAATTCAGTAGTTCGCATCATCGCATGCTATCTTGAAAAAAAGCGTTTATTTCACGTTATTACGTCTTATAGGCGTACGTTATTTGGATTAAAAGCATTCATTTCAAGTTAGTTCAGTAATTCGCATCATCGCATGATATCCTGGAAAAAAGCATTCAATTCTCGTTTGTACGTCGTAAAGGCGTGCGTTATTCGGATTGTTACGTCCCGGAACAAAAAAACATTTACGAATAAATTTTTTCTTTTATTTTCTATTTCTTTCCTTAATTATGTTATAAAGAAAATTAATCTTTGCTATAAAAATAGTCTAGTAAACGTATACACTGTTATATATACCGTATTACTAATAATTTCTATAATAAAATTTCGCTATACCAGTAGACCTAACCGAAAAACCAGCTATATAGTAGTGATAGATAATATACACATATACAAATAAAATTAACAAAATGAACCTAACCATAAGTAGAGAATCTGTGAAAGATTAATCTGGAGAATCTGTGAAAAATTAATTAACATAAGCTAATGGCAATAAATTCTATTTAACATTTTCTTCAAGCAAAAGACGTAATTGTCATCAAAATTTAAAAGTTCTCAACAATTAATATTAATAAGATTATTCTATAAAACTCCTTTTCAATAATGATTTAAAATTAAAAATATAATATAAACTCTGAAACTTAATCGTATAAAACAAGATTCAATATAAGAATTTAATTTATATACTTAAACCCAATAAAATTCATATATAAATAAATTTAACAAATACTCTTTACACTTCACGATATACATATAATAAACAATAAAATTTTATAAAGAATTAAAATACTAAGTATAAAATCAATACATATGATATAACTAATTAATCAAATGAATAATTATATGAATGCTAAACATCTTTATTAACAGTATTATTAAGCAGCTGATAGTTTGCATGAATAATTGAAATTATCAATAAAGTCATTAATAAATATCCATTAAAATTCAAATACGAATATAAGGTATAAACCATTAACTACATATATAATATATGTGAAATACACACAATAAAGTTTCGTAAAACAAATATTTAAAAATAAAAATTCAACATCAGTATGTTGATGCCTTTTCAAATTAATGTAATAAATTTTAACAACCCAATTAGAACATTGTCAGAGTAAATTAAAACTTAAAATAATAATTAAACAAATTAAAATCCAAAACCCATTTAATAACAATTAAACATCTCAATATAACAAATAATTTTGATCTCCAGGAAACTCAATAAACATTTCACATAAAACCCATATAATTTAATAAATAATAATTTCATTCAGTTAAATGAGTAATCTAAAATTTCGGACACAAACAATAAATATTAATATAAATATATTAACCAAAGAATGAACTTAACGCTTACATCTTCCAATACAAGAATAATATTCATAAAATCCGAACTGGTAGAGATCAATTGAAATATTGAATAATAGTATATAGCATTTCCTTTTCAAAAAGACCATTTTAATTCTGAGAACCTGTAAAAGAAATAAAATAATTAATATAAAATAAATTAATATACATATTAAAAACAATAATTATTATTCTACATGGACATTATTGAAATAAAATAATTACTCATTCAAGTACTCAACATTTTAAATAATTAATTAAAATAAAATAAAAGACTTTTAATTATACGATCATTTTTAAATTAATGATTATCAAATATACTTATATATACATATATATCATAAGTAATTTATTATGCAAAAGTTAAAAGTTAATTAAATAACTAAATAATAATTTAAATCAATCTCACCTAAATAACAAATAAAATGTTTCTCGAAATAAAATATCTATATGTGATATAGTCATTTATTATATCCAGCGACTGCTTAACTTCAAATAATGATATCTGAAAAATATTTAATAAAAGAATAATATTTGTTCATAATCACACGAAATACTATAAATAATAATAAAACGAACAAACAAATTAATTAATAACCAAATAAACATTAGCAAAATAAATAAAGAATTTGTTATAGCCTTGCAGACTATAACCTATTTAAATATTAGTACATATATATAATTAAATTAAGTGTCAGCATGAAATACTGTTGAGAAATGCGGCAGCCTGATAGAATCGCTGCCTCAGCAATCCAAGCGTAAGAACGTTCACCCGGAAGCGCGAAAACGCTAACGAAGGAATTCAACTTTGAACTTCCTTCATTAGCACTTGGACTTTGGACGACCCAGAAAAACCTCCATGACCATACATGGTCATGTCGCCGGGCGATCCCCTCCAAAAATCCCCAAAATTAAGGGAATAAAAGCCGTCCACCGCGGATCCGCCAGTCATAAACAGTGAATCTATAGTCAGAATAGTGCGCGAAGACTAACCGTTGATAAGACATAGTGCGAATCCGAGGGCTAGCCGCCAAACCGAGCTACGAAGCCCCCGTAATAATAACTAATCACGAGAGGATCCAGGAAAGGACGACATTAAGGCTTGAGAAAACCGACTAAAAATAAGGGATAAATAAGTATATTCTGTTAAATAAATTTCTGTTGCTAAATAATTGGAGCGATCATTTTCCTCTCCCGGCTACCCCACACCCTGTGCCGCGCCGGGCACAACATTATTGGTGGCAGCGGTGGGATATAGCCGAGATTAAGGACTGTCGAAAACTCCTTAACTCCTGCAACAGGAAAGAAAACACAGAATTAATAAATCAAATAAAGTCACTGCTAAACTAAAGCGGATAGACTTAAACACGGCAACACGTAACATATACGGACGACAGTGATAAAAAGAAATCACGGCCAAGCAGCTGAAAGGAAACACCAGCGCCCAAGGACCAGCGTCGATCCACGGTCAAGGCAACGCAACGCGGACGGACAACGCATCGCCGACGGACAACGCACCAACGCGGGACAACAACGATCCAGCAGCGTCAGCAGTCGAGCGACCCGAATAGCAACCCGATACGCGACCATGCGAGCCATTGTACTACTAATGTAAGTCAAAATTTACAATTAAATGTCGGAGCCAACAAAGCGAGTTAGGTTTCACCCGCGATTTCTAAGCGAGACAACGCGATTAGAGAATAGGTCAGGATTTGTACCACCGATACAAGTAGCGGAAGAAGCTGTCCGCGACATACGAGATAGCGTGCGAAAAAATTTAGAAAATTATTATCCGAGTTCTGAGTCACCTGAAGCGCGTAATATCGATACTTCCGAACAAAACGGATCACGCGTTAATCAAGTAACATTCAGAAGAAATTATTCGCCATTATCCGTCGACCTTAGTATTCTAAATCCGGGAAGAAATATGAACCACGAAGCTGTCGAAAGAGAAATCGAGCGCATGCGAGCGCAACAAGCCGAACAAGGTGCCGCCGCGACCCATGAGGATGCCGGCGTCCACCCGGCCGAGGGCACAAGTAATATCTTGTTAGCCGAACTTATCCAAAACTTTCGCGACATGCAGGCAGAAATAATAAACCTACGCGAACAAATGCACAATATGCTTACTAATCGAGGAAATATAAATGAAACACGAGTAAATTCAGAAGACGTCCCCCTCGATATAACATACGGCCGCACTGAAAGAGATATAAGAAATAGGCGTAGCGCCGCCCCGCACTACTTACCATTAAAAGAAGCGCGAATAATGATTCCCGAGTTTGACGGAACATCGCGACATAAATTACAAGAATTTCTGAACGCTTGTACATACGCGGTACAAAACATTAATCCCGCGGATGAAGAGTCATTGATGCAAGCAATTTTGTATACTAAGCTAAAAGGAAAAGCCATGCAAGATTTTGAAACGCGAGACGTACAAACCTTCGAAGAATTGAAGCAACAACTCGAAGCTTGCTATCAGGCGAAGCAAAGCACGACGCACTTACAGATCGAGTTCAACTCGTTAAAACAAAAATCAAGTGAAAATGCTTACGCTTTCGGACAGCGTGTTGATTTAATAGCTATGAAATTATACGAATCTATGGTGGAAGGAGAGGAACGATCCTCTACCTTTAAAAGGGCAATCCAAGAAACGATTAAAAAACAAGCTTTAATAAATTATCAAATTGGACTGCGAGAAGAATTAAAGACTCTCGTACGTTCACAAAGGTATACCACGCTCCAGGAAGCTATAAACGGCGCGAGCATGGAAGAAAAACTTATTGGACCAACAGGCACCCGAGCTTATGGTTTCGCAAATAAAAATAAAAATGACACTAAACCAACGCGAGCAAATAGAGATCCAAATATTCAATGCTTTAAATGCGGAAAAAATGGACATTACGGACGCGACTGTCGAAATAGCAAATTTACGTTACCAAAACCAGAAAAAAATTCGCGAGTAAATACCGTGAATAAATTTTGCAAGCATTGCAAAAAATCAGGACACACCCGTGAGGAATGTTGGAATTTGAACGGACATCCTAAAGTAAATAACACTAAAAACCGCGATTCCAAGCCAATTAATAAAATAAAACATAAGGAAAGCATGCGTGAGCAAAAAACTCCGCATAGGCAGAGAAAAAAGAGCACTGACTCCTCAAGCGATAGCGAAGGAGAAGAGGAGGAAGCGAGAAAGAAACAACCGCGACCTGCCTCAGAATATCGCATAACACATGTTAAAAATACGCACACGTCAGCCAAAGATGAGCTGCTGCAAGTATCATTACCGATCCGTGAAGCAAAGGGCGAAACGATAAATATGCTGTACGATTCCGGATCAACAATTTCTCTAATTAAATTAAAAAACTTGAAGGATGATACACCTATATATGAAAAGAAAATTGCGCTCACAGGAATCAGTGGACATAGGATATATACACTAGGGAAGATGTACGCGACAACTATAATCAACAAGCGTATCATCAAGCATGCATTTTATGTCGTAAGGGATGACATAGCAATAGAGCATGAAGGAATTTTAGGAATAGATTATCTTAAAAAACAAACGGCAATCTGCGATTATGAACGAAATCAAATAAAAATAAAGGATAGCATATTAAAATTGCATCCATGCAAAAAAATAACTCTGAAACCACGTAGCGAAACAATTATCAAAGCAGCTGTAAACCAGAATCAAATAGGAATAGTCCGTACAAGCGAAACAGCGCCAGGAGTATATATCGGAAGCTGCCTGGTAGAACCAAACAATTTTGCATGTCCCGTAAGTATAATGAACACAACGGACAATACTATTGAATTGGCAACCCCCATAGTTACATTGGAGGACATGGAGGAAAATATAAAAGAGATAAACACCATAGAGACGGGAAGAAAAATGAAAAATACTATATCCCGTAAGCAGCAAATTTGACAGTTATTGAGAACACAGCATCTAAACGCAGAAGAGAGGCAGACACTCTTTAAAATCTGCGAGGAATACAGTGACGTTTTCCACTTAGAGGGAGAATCACTGACATGCACCGCGACGGTAGAGCATGAAATAAACACACGTGCTGATACCGCACCGGTGAACGTGCAACTAATCAGCTTGCGAAAGAACATTTAAAAGAAGAAAAATTTAAAGCAAAAAAGCAGTATGATAAAAATACAAGGGAAGCACATTTTAAGATAGGCGACAAAGTATTGATTTACGACGAAACTCTGCGACGAGGAAGATCAAAGAAATTAGAATCGGTATGGACTGGGCCATATACGATCTTAGAGAAAAATTCGGACGTGAATTACACCGTAAAAAAAGGAAGAAAAACCGTGCGCATGCACATAAATAAATTAAAATTATTTATAGAAAATTAAAGGAAAAAATGAATAAAACTTATCGAGAAGGAGGCTGCAGCACACCGCTACGGCCTGCGCGGCGCTCACAGGCCAGCCGCCAAAAACTGCGACGGTCCAGCTGCCGCTGGAAACGTAAACGGGCCCACAGCCCAGGGAGATCCATCGGTTCACAGGGCACCTTTAAACGGACCTGTCGAGTACCGGTGGATAAATCCACCCGCACCGATAAACCATATGGTCCCCGCGAATATACACGGTCACAAGCTTGACCAAAGGGCTCAGGAAGTGATACCCTTTCATCAACGGGCACTCGCGACGTCAGTTCGATAAACTCTAATAGGCACTCCTCGTTAATAAATTTTTCCAAAATCGTATACATGACAAGGAAAAAGAGGGAAGCAAAAATAACCTTTCACGTTGGAATATAACAAGAAAGTGACAGCAAAAAATAAGCTAACCACAGACTTAATCAAGAAAAGTAATAGATAAAAAAGAAGAAAACGCAAGGAAGACATAATATAATACCTAAAATATATAATTACAGAACACTGACGCTGGGAATCAACCCCGTCCGTACCAAGAAAGACGAAACCCGTCTCCCGTTCGAAATGGCGGAATTTGATAACACGCCAGGAATATATTATGAAAAAATTGGAAACCTGCATCAAACCAACCGAATGTGGAAGCTAGTTATTAAATTAGATATAACTGAACTAAATGATAGAACATGGCAAGTAAACCAATACATCGAACAAACAAGCAAAATGTGCACCGAGGCTAATTTCGAAAGAAGCATCCAACGAACTTGCGAGAATCTTAAAAAAATAATTAATAATGATGCTAATACCTTAGCTAAAATAATAAAATTGATAAATACTTTATATAAGGCTCGAACGAATAAACGTAGAGGTCTAATCGACGGAATAGGTGCGATAACGAAAACTTTATTCGGAATTATGGATGCGAACGATAGAAAATTAATAAACGAACAGATACAGTTGTTACAAAATAATCAGCAAACATTGGAACACGCAACGAAAAATCAAATCAAAGTCCTAAACACCACTATAATTCATTTAAATAAATTAGAGAATATATTAGATTATAACGGTAAATTAATGAACCACTACATTAGGGAATACACTACGCGCGAGGAAATAGACGAACATTTCACCATAATCATAGCAATGATTAACGATTTAATTAGGGATGCAAAAGACATTTTAGAATATCTTACATATGTACGTAAGGGCACAATACATCCTTTGCTAACGCCGATAAATGAAATTATTCTACATTTAAAAGAAGCGATAGTACAGTTACCGCAAGGAGCATATTTTCCATTTCAAATAAAAAACGACGAATGGCTAACGATCGAAAATTATATAAAAGTAAGCGCGTATTGCGAGAAAACAAGCATATACACAATCTTAAAATTTCCATTAATTACACAACCAATATTTGACATCTTAAATGTAATTCCGTTACCGACACCTAACTACGAAAATAATTTTATACATACGGAAGTAACTAATAAGTTGATTGCTATAAATAAAGAAACACATACCTATCTAATTCTAAAAAAACAAGATTTAAACGAGTGTACAAATAGTAATAATTTATATATATGCGAAAAGAATCAACCGATCTATTATGTTAACGAAAATACACCGTGCGAAGCGAAAATTTATGTACAAGGACAAAATTATCGAAATCAATGTAATATAGGTCATAAGAAAGCGACTCACACAATATGGATCACATTACAACAACCGCACTCTTGGTTACATTCGACTGCATTCGAGCAGCATATTACAATAAAATGTAGTGATCACCCCGAATATAAAAAGATAATAAAAAACACAGGTCGAATTACGTTATATGATAACTGTAAACTAACTACTACAGACATGACGATACAGACAGAAACGATCACGTATAATACAAATATAGAAACATTTTTACCAGAATTTAATATAACGATCAAAGAAATTAACGACACACAAAATCGCGATTACGAATTTAAAAGAATTATAAATAATCCATTAGAATTAAAAGGACTAAGCAAAAAACTAAAAGAAATTAACGACAACTTAAATAATAACGACAGCAATTTTTTCAAACAAAAACAATTCATTTATACAACAGCTTCTAGTGGAATAACTATTTTAATAATTATAGCATTAGTAGCTTGGATAATTATCCAACATAGGAAAAGAAAACCTAAACAACCAGCTATTATTACCTTAGTAGACGAAGTTGACAAATCGTATAGAATGCCTAAACCGATATTAAAAAGAAATAGAAGCACACAGTTTTAAAAACAAAAAGGGTACAAGCTAGAGATAAGAAACGATTGTAATCACATTGTAAAACGGGAAAAAACATTATATTATATTCAATTCGTATTATAGAAAAACTTCGTTAAACCTCCGTTTTTCTTTTTTAACGGGGGAGGGATGTTATAGCCTTGCAGACTATAACCTATTTAAATATTAGTACATATATATAATTAAATTAAGTGTCAGCATGAAATACTGTTGAGAAATGCGGCAGCCTGATAGAATCGCTGCCTCAGCAATCCAAGCGTAAGAACGTTCACCCGGAAGCGCGAAAACGCTAACGAAGGAATTCAACTTTGAACTTCCTTCATTAGCACTTGGACTTTGGACGACCCAGAAAAACCTCCATGACCATACATGGTCATGTCGCCGGGCGATCCCCTCCAAAAATCCCCAAAATTAAGGGAATAAAAGCCGTCCACCGCGGATCCGCGGCGGACAGTCATAAACAGTGAATCTATAGTCAGAATAGTGCGCGAAGACTAACCGTTGATAAGACATAGTGCGAATCCGAGGGCTAGCCGCCAAACCGAGCTACGAAGCCCCCGTAATAATAACTAATCACGAGAGGATCCAGGAAAGGACGACATTAAGGCTTGAGAAAACCGACTAAAAATAAGGGATAAATAAGTATATTCTGTTAAATAAATTTCTGTTGCTAAATAATTGGAGCGATCATTTTCCTCTCCCGGCTACCCCACACCCTGTGCCGCGCCGGGCACAACAAATTAAATAACAAATTCACGTATATATTAAAAATTAAGAAATTAAGAAAATTTAGGAAACTTCAATATTAAAAACGAAACCATAATTGTATAAAAACATATATATATATATATATATGTATATATATATGTATATATCAATGCCAACGTTGCGTGTCTCGTTATCTTTCCTCTGGTATGTATGATTTCATCCTATGACTTCACCCTCTGACTCAACGCGAGAACTGTAACAAAGAAATTATAAGTGAGAAATAATATTGATCATATAAGAACACAATAAAAATTAATAAATTACTAATTATCCATAAGATTTATTATTAACAGCAAAAAATATACACCCGTGTATTCTAAATATTATTTTCAAAATAATAAATACATATATACCTCGACAATAAAATAATTCAATAAGACAAATTAATAAACGACATACTTTAAAATCATTTATTAAATTATAATTAAATTTATTAAAAGTTATTTTTGATCTACAGACACTCATATAATAACCAGATATAAAAAATAGACAATAAATAATTCATAAGTCTATTTTAAATATAAATAATAATATATAATAAAATAAATAAATTTAATAAAATAAATTCAACAATGAATAACTACAAATAATATAATACTATAAATTAAAGAAATCATTTAATAAATGTAAAATTTTATACTCACGCTTTATTATATAGAAAATATTCAAGGCCTCTTAAAGATCAATCTTTGCACATTCAGTGAGCGTGACATTAATTGCATCACTCAGTTTGAAACACCACTCAAAACAATAGAATTATAAATGAGAGAAATAATAATATGACTATAATGCTAAAATATTATAAAATAATTAACAAATATGAATTAATAATGAAACAAATATGATTTAATAAATTGAGAAAACTCGTACAAAATTATATACAATAAAGCGTTACTTACTGAATATAAATTAAATAAGAAAATGATGAAATCATATGTAATAAATTAAATTATGATAATAATATTAATGTTAAAATCAAAAGCACAGAGAATAAATAACTATATATGCACAAAATAAATATTAAATCTAATTAATTAAATGACAAAAATTAGCTGAAAGAAAATAATGAATAAATATATATACAAGTCTATATATATACATATATATAATATATATATAAAAACCTAATAATAATTAATACTTCAGAAGAAAATCTATTGCGCGAATAATTCAGCATGTGATTTTAACACAAGAATTATAATACAGTCTATAAGCATTGTGCAAAAGAAAGGCACTCTTATCTCCCCTCATATTTTTCTGCGCCGACCGCCTTATCTCCCCCTTGGTATGCGAACCAAGACAATAGAGAATTTCGAATAAAGAAATTAAAATAAGACTTTGAATTAACTTCGATTAATAAACTTCTCTTCACACGAAATAAAATTTATAACATTCATAATTATTAATATTTAGAATTTATAAAATTTCATGTAACATATATATATATATATATATATATATATATATATATATACACTGATCGAAAGATATAATTCGAAATTTATTATTTAAACAATACAAGTCATTTTAATAATTTTAATATATATATTAAAATAAAGTTAATCAAATATTTTTGCTAACCAATAGCAAAAAGTGCCAAAACAATAATGAAAATAATTATTTAAACAAATTAGTTCATGCATATATATATATGAATAATTAAAAGAATATTATTCTGTACGAATAAAATTATTAAAGATTATTAGAGCGTCACAAATAAGTCCGACGTACCGTCTTATCTCCCCTATTTCTTTGTTATCTCCCCTTCGAAATGCGACATCTCAAGACCACGCGCACTCGAAAATAATAGCACGAGAATAATGGCATGCATAAAGCTGTTCTCAATTTTATTAATGTTAATGAATAAAATCTTAATTTGTTTTCACAAATCAAATTTATATGCAAAGTATATGCATATGAATATTACTAATATTATTCAATCATTAAAGTTTATTAATTTAGCATTTATTACGTATACATTATAAATAATTCTTTTAAATAAATAAATTTATTAAGTAAAAAGAATATATGCACACATACGTATATGCATATACATATATATATATTTATATATATGTATCTTTATTAAAAGAATTAAATTATTGAAATAAAATTATTGCATGCAATTATTGAATGCGAAATTATAAAGTATAAGAATAGTATTTACCGAGTGACTCAGTTATCTCCCCTATTGTTCTCTTATCTCCCCTTCATCCGATGCAGCCGCACTCCGAGCTTATCTCCCCTTCATCCGGTCGCCGCATTCCTTTCTTTATCCGATGTGACAGATTAAAATAATATTATAATTTCGAACTCCTAGCGTTAATAATTATTATTCTTCGTTATAAAATTATTATTTTATGACCAACTATTATTACTAACAATTTATAATTATATTATGCAATTAAACTTTTATAAAATTATGTTACACACATTATTTTTGTTAATAACAATGTAATTACAATGATTTGAAGCACTGGAATTTGACGATATTATTAATAATTAATTTTTATATTATTACACAATAGTTGATGATTACTTTTAAACAAAGCATTTTACAAAGATTATTTATGTCTTAAATGATAGAGAAAAATTCACTGATTCAAAATATATAAGTATGTATATTGCAAAAATTCTGGAAGCTAATAAATTATTGTAAAAAGACTTACCGTTATAATTATATGAACGACGTCTCGACGCACAAGTACAACTGACAGCTCCGCGGTCCCCCACTACGTACCGCGCGCCCACTACGCACCGCGCGCCCACTACGTCATAGCGCGCTTGAAGAAGAGAGACAGCACTAGCGACGGAACAGCCAATGCGCTTCTCTCACCACCTCCAACGCCTGCCTCTTACCATCTCCAACGCCTGGAACAGAAGTGGGAATCGACAGTATTTCAAGGAGTGAACCACAGCTCCCAGTGCTCTTAACGCCTTCAGTCTTGCTTCTGCCTTAACATCTTCGGTCAGTCTTGTGCGCTTAAACGCCTTTTCATTCATTCATTCAGTCAAGCTTACCGGACACATAATAAGAACTTAGTCGCGATTTTAATTTTTCTTTTGAGACTTAGTCTCTAGATATAATAGAATTGTATAACAAATAATATTCAAATAAAAGTGATTTTTACTCACCATCTTCGATCTTCTGCCAACTTCTTGAATTGCCCTGTCACTTCTCCAAATCTCCGCCGAAGTAGAGCAATCTTGGAAAGGAACAGCGGTGCTCTTGTATATCTGCGAACTCCATCAACCGGTACGTAATAAACAATTAATTAATTATTTCTTTAATAACTCAACTTTAATCTTGCATGTCAACTCAACTATTCTTACTACTTTCATAATTTTTCCTGAACCATACCTTACCATTGCACAGACTTTTAACTTTTTTTTGTGTTGTTGAAATTCCAGTTTCAACCGGTCCTCAGTATTAAATACTTAGAGCGTAGCGCCGTTCTGGTCAGTCACTTGATGTGCATTGGGTAGCATACTACTCCTCTGCCGCTTTCATAAAGAGATTCTTTTGAAGAATTTCTTTATGGATTCTGAGCCGCTGTGACGGGACATCTTGTACATCGATACTTGACCTCGAATGAAAGACTGGCTCTTAGAGGATCTGTCGAAATAATAGATTCTATGCCCTGGCTTATAATTTAATTATTAAAATATTCAATTAATTTTATACTTATTTAATATAAGCCAGCCGCTTTTATATTTCTGTCATTAAGTGACATAGTCTGTATCCATATCTCCCTTCCAGTCTAGACACTTCTGATCGAGCCTGAGAATTTTAAACAAAATTAACAATTCGTAATTATCATTCAATATATTTATATACATATTTTAACAATTTTAATATGGAACATATGCTTTTATTTCAAATATTATGAATATATCGAACAATTTAAGGTATTAAAACTTTATTTCACTTTTATATCATTGGTTCAATATTTAATCCATATTATATTATTTTAAATCTTTAAAATATTTGATCTTACTCTGATACTTTGTCTTCCGAATATCTTACAGACTCTATTTTTCAAACTCAACTATGCTCTCATATTCTTATTAAATCAAATATCCAACTCATTTATTTTATTTTATTTTCTTAACAGGACATACACACTGAGAGTGTATATTTCTATCCTTTATTAATCTAAATTACTACATCATCGTAAGTAACTATCATACTTAACAAACTATCATTAACACGCACATTTCCCTACTAAAATGAACCACACTTGTAGATGGTAAATTCACGTAGAGTTGATCAGATAACCAATAGAGTTTACTCAGTTCGCGAAGGACGCGTCCGTAGGCGTGAACAGATTCGCCAACGTTTTAGGAGTGGCGTAACCATTCCTCGCCAGCATTTTGTAGATGTCGATGACATCCCTATAGAAATTGAAACCGCAATCAATAACCACGAGGAATCAGAATTCGAATTATTATTCGCACCCCTCTCTCTGGATCCGTCGGACATTCCAGAAAATCACGACCCCCTTGAGGAACCCAGCAACGAACTTAACAACGACATAGCAGAAATCAATTCCGACAATCTTAGTGAATGCTCCACAATCATCCTTGATGAAGTAAATTCAGAAATTTTATTCAGCGCATGGGAAAGGAATGCTGAAATTCACTCGTCAAGAGATATAAATATACAAGTTTCACCGCCATCTACTCTTCAAGACTCTCCTCCATCTTCTCCCGCTACTATCGCCCTTGTGGCCTGGTTACATGCCACCGAGATACTCCCCATTGACTCTCGAAGACATCGAAGAGTTTGAAAGGTCGAATTTACAACAAGAAGTCGAGCCCTTATTCTCAGACGAAGAAGAAGCTGACATGCTCGCCGATGAATATGCAAGTGCCTTAATCGAATCACTCGATAGGTCCATTGCTGAAGACGAAGAATACAATCTCTAAACTATATCAATAAATTTCTACGTCTATTTTTCGTTTTCCATATGTATATATTCTATGAAAGAATAATACACACAAATATATACCACAAATGTATTTATTAAATTGTTAATAATAAAAATATAAACATATTATATATTTCCAAGAACAAATCGAGTCAGGTTCAATTTACCTAGAGTTTATTTCCAGTCGTCAATCCTCTCACATAAAGAAGCGAAGTACTCTATCTCTCGGCGTCCCGGGGTATAGCCGGCTTAGCAGGTTGCCCTAGAAAATAAATTGAGAGATAACCTCTGATCGAATGAAATAAAATTTAGTTAGCCTAAATTAGAGTTCGAGACGTAACAGGATTAAAATCATACATTTCTATGTAATTCAGTAGTTCGCATCATCGCATGCTATCTTGAAAAAAAGCGTTTGTTTCACGTTATTGCGTCGTATAGGCGTGCGTTATTCGGATTAAAAGCATTCATTTCTATGTAATTCAGTAGTTCGCATCATCGCATGCTATCTTGAAAAAAAGCGTTTAATTCACATTAGTACGTCGTATAGGCGTGCGTTATTCGGATTAAAAGCATTCATTTCTTTGTAATTCAGTAGTTCGCATCATCGCATGCTATCTTGAAAAAAAGCGTTTATTTCACGTTATTACGTTGTATAGGCGTGCGTTATTTGGATTAAAAGCATTCATTTCAAGTTAGTTCAGTAATTCGCATCATCGCATGATATCCCGGAAAAAAGCATTCAATTCTCGTTTGTACGTCGTATAGGCGTGCGTTATTCGGATTAAAAGCATTCATTTCTATGTAATTCAGTAGTTCGCATCATCGCATGCTATCTTGAAAAAAAGTTTCAGGTGGCCTGTTTTAGATGCCTCACCCTGTATATACAGGGTGAGGCATCTAAAACAGGCCACCTGAATAACTCCGTTGGTAAGCCGAATATAAAAAAATTGTTCAGACAAAAGTTGTATGGTTTCAAGGGGGACATATGATGGTGTCATTAGTTTAATCTTGAAGAGCCACCCGAAGGTCACGTGAAGGTCAGCTCCAACTTTTTAAATGGGACACCTTATGTGCCTTTGCATATTCTTGTAGCTTATCTCAAGAGCTTTCCAAAACACTACAATTATGTTAGTTTTCATTAAATACTTTCCAAGTTATGAGGCTTGAAATCATTTTTTAATTTTACATAAACCGTAAAATATCTTGTAAAATATTCATTTTTCTATTATTTTACCTTAATACTTTTATGTACAAAATAATGAGAAGAATCAATTGGTGTAAAGAAAACACATAATTGCTTCGAACAAAAAAATGTAATTGTTAATTGCAAATTACATTTTTTTGTTCGAAGCAATTATGTGTTTTCTTTACACCAATTGATTCCTCTCATTATTTTGTACATAAAAGTATTAAGGTAAAATAATCGAAAAATGAATATTTTACAAGATATTTTAGGGTTTATGTAAAATTAAAAAATGATTTCAAGCCTCATAACTTGGAAAGTATTTAATGAAAACTAACATAATTGTAGTGTTTTGGAAAGCTCTTGAGATAAGCTACAAGAATATGCAAAGGCACATAAGGTGTCCCATTTAAAAAGTTGGAGCTGACCTTCACGTGACCTTCGGGTGGCTCTTCAAGATTAAACTAATGACACCATCATATGTCCCCCTTGAAATCATACAACTTTTGTCTGAACAATTTTTTTGTATTCGGCTTACCAACTGAGTTATTCAGGTGGCCTGTTTTAGATGCCTCACCCTGTATATATATATATATATATATATATATATATATATATATATATATATATATAGTGTACGCGGGAGTATATGAACAAGCGAGAAGATAATAAGTGGAAGCGAAATGGCAGTAAGAGTGAGCGAGACAGGAATAAAACGAGCAACGAAGATTCGAAAACCGAGTCTTTCTTGCAATCTGGCATACTATTTCTCTCTCGCTTCTGTTATTGTTTCACTCGTTCTTACGTACTTATATACTATCATATTCATCTCTTTATCAAGCCTGCCGCTAGCGACCAATGACAAATTGTGAAAAATAAATAAATTAATCATTTTAAGATATATTTATAGGGGTATGCGAGTAATTTTAATGGAACAATGAAAATTTTGCGACAATGATGACAAATATTAAAACAACATCAAACGCGGTATCATTCGTATAAATGTAGTTAAATATATATAATCAAAATTTTTATTATCAGACCAATTGAAAATTATTCGATTTATGTCGTGTTTGATATCATTTTATCTCAATAATTCATTAAAATTACTTTCAAATAGATAAAATAAAAAATAAGCGTTTCAGTTTTTATTTTATAAGATGTTTACATTCGCGAGGAAGCCGAGTCCGCTTATCTTTACGACCTGTCAAGTGCGAGAACGACAGCGAAATCGTCGTTGAGAGCGAGCGAGATGACCTATCATCAAAGAATTCCGAAGTCTCTTACAATCGGCTTCTTCACTTTCTCTATCCATTCGCAATTTACGAGATTATAAACTAAAAACTGAAACTCCTATTTTTTATTATATTGATATGAAAGTAATTTTAATGAATTATTGAGATTCTTGCGATTAAAATGATATCAAACACGACATAAATCGAATAATTTTTAATTGATCTGATAATAAAAATTTTGATTATACAGGGTGTTCAAAAAGTCCCGGTACGGGGGAATAACTCGAAAAGTAAGGGTCGGACAAAGAAACTTTTCGGACAAAAGTTGTAGGGCTTACTCCGAGCTTTTATCTCGTGACCTTGAGTTTGACCTTGAGCTTGACCTTCAAGGTTATTTGAAGGTCAAAGTGTTTTTTTTTAATGGGAACCCCTATTTTTGATTGTATATTCTTATAGCTGACCTCGAGAGCTTTCCAAAACACTATAATAAAATATTTTTCCCTCAAGCATTTATCGAGTTATGAGGCTTCAAATCATTTCTTAATTTTACATAAACCGTAAAATATCTTGTAAAATATTCACTTTTCGATTATTTTACCTTAATACTTTTATGTACAAAATAATGAGAGGAATCAATTGGTCTAAAAAAAAACACATAATTGTTCCGAAGAAAAAATATGTAATTTGCAATTAACAATTACATATTTTTTCTTAAAAACAACTGTATGTTTTCTTTACACCAATTGATTCCTCTCATTATTTTGTACATAAAAGTATTAAGGTAAA
Source organism: Camponotus floridanus (assembly GCF_003227725.1). Classification (NCBI taxonomy): domain Eukaryota; kingdom Metazoa; phylum Arthropoda; class Insecta; order Hymenoptera; family Formicidae; genus Camponotus; species Camponotus floridanus. The sequence goes on along the minus strand of NW_020229581.1, from coordinate 1,907,371 downwards.
ATAATCGAAAAGTGAATATTTTACAAGATATTTTACGGTTTATGTAAAATTAAGAAATGATTTGAAGCCTCATAACTCGATAAATACTTGAGGGAAAAATATTTTATTATAGTGTTTTGGAAAGCTCTCAAGGTCAGCTATAAGAATATAGAATCAAAAATAGGAGTTCCCATTTAAAAAAAACACTTTGACCTTCAAATAACCTTAAAGGTCAAGCTCAAGGTCAAACTCAAGGTCACGAGATAAAAGCTCGAAGTAAGCCCTACAACTTTTGTCCGAAAAGTTTCTTTGTCCGACCCTTACTTTTCGAGTTATTCCCCCGTACCGGGACTTTTTGAACACCCTGTATATATTTAACTACATTTATCCAATTGATACTACGTTTGATGTTGTTTTAATCGCAAAATTTTCATTATTCCGTTAAAATTACTCGCATACCCTTATAAATATATCTTAAAATGATTAATTTATTTATTTCTCACAATTTGTCAGCGGTTGCTTGCCAGCGGCAGGCTTGATAACGAGATGAATATGACAGTATATGAATATGTAAAAGCGAGTGAAACAATAACAGAAACGAGCGAGAGAGAAATAGTATGCCAGACTGTAAGAAAGAATCGGTTTTTGAGTCTTTGTTGCTCGTTCTATTCCTATCTCGCTCACTCTTACTACCATTTCGCTCCCTCTTATTATCTTCTCGTTTGCTCACATAGTCCCGCGTACACTATATATATATCCACTTTTCTGACTATAGTGAAGCCATCATTTGATGTCCATTTTCTATATATCCATAAATTATAAATGAATAAATTAAATATTAAAATATTAATAATTAAATTCTTGAATAGTCGCTAGTATCAATTTTAACAGGAACGAAATAATAAAATCGACTAGCCAAAAAAGGCTAGTTTTGGCTACTTTGGTCGATTTATTTCTATTTAAAATAAGTATTATTTTTGCGATATGTTTTTAATAAACTACATTCAATTCGAAACCATTATAAATGCAGCGAAATTAATATTTTTCCCTTTTCTATCCTTGAGATAAAATAAAGCATAATAAAAAATAAATAGAAAAATATGGAAATCAAGTCTAAAATGTTTTTAATTTGTAAGAAAAAAACTAAAAAACTAAAAAACTACATAATTTAAGACAAATATGTACCATAAATACTGATAATGTTAAAACATATTTCAGTTATACGCGGTAGCTTTGCGGAAAACGCTCGGTCTTTTACGCTGAATATTCGAGTTAGATTCCATATTGTCCTACAATTTTTTTTATATATAAAAAATAATATTAAATATATTTAATTGAAGCAATTAACAAAACTTAAATTTAAAATTATTTAGAATGCTTTTTTTTATTGAGAAAGTATCGGTCGTTTTTTTTTTTTTTTGCCTGATGCCGGAGGGGAAAACGCCTACGGCGCATACCTTGAGGTCGACCCCAGGGTTATGTGGGGCTTGCACCCACTAAAAACCCATGAATTATTTATATTGTAAAAATCTGTAACTGAAATGTATTATGTATAACATTAATATATTAAAAAGAAAATATTTTAATATTTAATTTTATAAGAGGAACATTAACATATAAGAGGAATATCATGACATATATATATATATATATATATATATATATATATATATATATATTTTTTTTTTTTTTAATATATTTATCATTAAATTTTATCTTTTTCAATGTAGAATTCATGAAATGAATTCAGAATTTTATAAATAATAAGTTATTATGCTACATAAAATTTTTGTTGACATATTAATAAACATGACATAAAGATCGCAATCACAGTTGAAACAATTGCATAAATCTAACTAGCAAGTCTTATTACGAAAAAATCTATAATATAGATTTTCTGTAAATAACTGAAAAAATCAGTTATATCTTTTGATATATCTTTTCTCATTTATTTATATTGAGATATATTGAGATATATCTTTTCAATAAGTGATTTATCAAAATCACTTGTGTATTATATATTTGACGATATTCGTATATGTACTTGCTGTATAATATAATTGTAGAATACCGTATATGCCAACATATATATATATATACAAATATATATATATACATATATATATATACATATATATATACATATATATATACATATATACAAATATATATATATATATATATATATATTTCTATATTATATTTTCTTAAAACTTAATTAATATTAATATGTCTTATATTGCCATTGATAATAAGAAAATGCATGATTTTACAATTTCGTAGCATGACCGCTTTTCCCTTGGTTTATATCGTGATAAGACTTGCTAGTTATAACGATTTATGCAATTTATTTCAACTGTGATTGCGATCTTCTACGATATTAAAAAATTCATGCGTATTTTTCTCATTAATAGAATATAATAGTCATTGCGCTAAACTATATGATTTGCAAACATTTTTGATAATGAATCCAATCATATAGTGCAAAGGCGCAATAAGTATTTTTTCTAAATGACAAAAATAAAAAAAACATATAATATTAAAAAGAAGAAAGAAAATATTCAAATATAATTTTAAAAAATAATGCATTTTTCGCGTTCTATATTGTTTTATTATTTATTGTTATTTTTTATTTTCATGTTTAGTTTATCTTTTTTCACGTATGTTAAAATATTTATTCCTGCTTTCTTTTTTTATTTTACTATTGTTGATTTGATATATTTTTCTTTT